>NC_092334.1:677382500-677688928 GCF_046630445.1 Rutidosis leptorrhynchoides | reverse complement strand
CATTTACTTAATAATAATCTTTATTGAACTCAACGACTTGAATGCAACGTCTTTTGAAATATGCCATGAATGACTCCAAGTAATATCTCTAAAATGAGCAAATGCACAACGGAAGATTTCTTTAATACCTGAGAATAAATATGCTTTCAAGTGTCAACCAAAAGGTTGGTGAGTTCATTAGTTTATCGTAATCCATCATTTTCATAATTTTAATAGACCACAAGATTTCATTTATTCAATAATAATACCCTCGCAAGTATTTAAAATTCATTCATATGGATTGAACACCTGGTAACCGACCTTAACAGGATGCATATAGAACATCCCCATCATTCCGGGACTCTCATCGGACATGATAAATCGAAGTACTAATGTGATGACCCTCCGACCAAATTTAAACTTAATTTTTATATGATTTCGACACGATAAGCAAAGTCTGTAATGTTGAGTCTCAAAAATTTTGAAACTATATTCATGTAATCAATTACCCTTTGACCGTGCTCGACGATTCACGAACAACTGTGTAAATAATTATGTATATGTGTGTGTGTATATATATATATATATATATATATATATATATATATATATATATATATATATATAGAATTAGAAATGTAAAATAATAAATAGAACAATTAAGTTACTAATAAAATGGATATATACATAAATATACATATGATATATATATATATATATATATATATATATATATATATATATATATATATATATATATATATATATATATATATATATATATATATATATATATATATAATAATATCATATGTATATTTATGTATATATCCATTTTATTAGTAACTTAATTGTTCTATTTATTATTTTACATTTCTAATTCTATTAGATAAAAGGGTTTTGTATTCAATCAAAATATAATATATATATATATATATATATATATATATATATATATATATATATATATATATTATATTTTGATTGAATACAAAATCCTTTTATCTAATAGAATTAGAAATGTAAAATAATAAATAGAACAATTAAGTTACTAATAAAATGGATATATACATAAATATACATATGATATATATATATATATATATATATATATATATATATATATGATTGTTATTAAGAATTATTACATTGTAATAGTTATTAAATGTAATTACAAGTAAAAATATAGTTGTTATATTAATGTTATTACTTTCATTATTATTATTGATATTAATAATTAATATTAATATTATTATTATATATATATATATATATATATATATATATATATATATATATATATATATATATATATATATATATATATATATATATATATGAAATTTGATACATTTAGTTTATTATATTTTTACTATTACTAATGTTATTGTTATTGTTATTAATATTATTAATATTATTATTTACTATGATCATTAATATAATTGTTAATATTATTATTATTAATATTATTAATATTATTAGTATTATCATTACTACTAAAAATTACAAAAAACCTTATAATTATTGTATTATAAAACAACTTGTTACCATTACCATTAATATTATTATTATTAGTAACATCATTATTAAAATTATTATTTATAAATATCATTATACTTAATGTTAAATTGTTATTTTATTTTTAGTATTATTAATAATATTAAAAAGTATTATTATTATTATTAATAGGTTTATATTTACTAACTATTAAATAATATTAAATATTAACTATTAATATTAATAATAATTATAAAAAAAAGAAAAAAAGGAATCGATGATGATAATCAGTTACCTACAGTTTCTACTTTTTAAATTTTGTTTGATTCCTTTAATCGATTTACTTGTCTGAATTTTGTTAGATATCACTTTCATTAAATCGTACGAATCAGTTAAAAATTAGCTATCTGTTTATTATTCCTATTTCCTGATTGAAAGTCTGTCTCAAATTCGTTACAGTCCAAATCACTTTACATTGCAGACCAATCGATCATATCCTCTTTATTAAGCCTCACTAATACGATTTTTGTCGATATACCTTCTGCAATTCGAAAATAAAATTAGAAATTATGAAGAAACCCAAAACGTCCTCTGTTCTTAATTTTTTTAGCCAAATCTCAAATTCGAAACAAATCTCAAAATGTGTTAATGCAATGTCGTTAGGAATCATTCATGTAAACTTCTTGTAAAATATCAAGGTCCAATTCTTCCTAACAAATTCAAATTTTAGAGTCAAAGTTAATTTTTCAAAAATTCAACAGTTGGGTTCATCATCAAATTCGTGTTCGTTTTAAGGTTTCTGGAATAATTGATGATTCAAACAGTTTCTAGGAAGTTTTTACTACATAATTCGTGTAGAAAGTTTTAGCTAAAACGGTCCCAAACCCAAAAATCAAAGTTGAGTTCATGTGTGTGTTCTTCGCGTCACTGTTGCTACTGTTGGAATTAATTTCGATTGGTCTGTTGATTTAAATCACCTAGAAGGTCGTTTCTGTTTATGTTATAAATCCTAAAAACAATTCAAAGCTTGTTGTAACAATCGTGTTATCATTGATCGACGTGGTTCATGAAGAAGAAGTTAGGACAGTTAAAGCAAAGGGGTAAATAAAATTTGATAGGGTTATAATTCAGATAAACTGAACTGGACGAATGGTTAGGAGGGTATTTGGGTTATCGAGAGGTCTCGGGTTCGAGCCCGACGGGTGCCAAATTTTTTTTTTTACCCATTTCCTTTGAGGTAGAATCTCCATAATTATTATTATTATTATTATTATTATTATTATTATTATTGTTATTATTATTATTATTATTATTATTATTATTATTATTATTATTATTATTATTATTATTATTATTGTTATTGTTATTATTAATGTAATTATTATTATTATTATTATTATTATTATTATTATTATTATTAATTAGCGTTATTACAAGTATTATAATTATTATTATCATTAGTATTATTATTATTATTATCATTATAGTTATTATCAATATTAATTATGGACTACTGATTATTATTAATATTATTATTAATAAAAGTACTAGTTACCATTATTATTAATATTAACATAATTATAATTTTCATTATGATGATTATTATTACTATTGTAGTATTATTATTAATATTATATTATCATTAGTAATAAGATTGTTATTTTTATTATTAGGTAGTAAGTATTATTATGAAGTATTATTTTCATTATCATAATTATTAGACTTTACATTTTTATTAAAAACTAATGTTATTAACATTATTAGTATTTATTATTACTATAAGTATTATTATTGTTAATATTATTATTAATATTATTATTAGTGAAAGGATTATTATTATAGATATTATAGTTATTACTATTATTATTAATATCATTATTATTATCACTAGTAGAATTATTAACATTATTATCTTTATTAGTAATATTAAGTATTATTATTATTATTATTATTATTATCATTTTTACCATTACTAACATTATTTTAGTATTATTACAAATACTATTATTTTTAACAAATAAAAGATATATATATATATATATATATATATATATATATATATATATATATATATATATATATAAATATATTTAATACATATCACATAACAAAATTTATATTTTTATATACAAAATAAAAATATAATGAAATATATAAGTTATTAATATAAAAATTATATCACTAGTAATATATATATATATATATATATATATATATATATATTTGTTCGACTACAAGTATATGTTTTAATATATATATATACGATTGATATAGGTTCGTGAATCCAAGGTCAACCCTGCATTGTTCAGTTTCATCATATGTATTTTTACTACAAAATACAGTATTGTGAGTTTCATTTGCTCCCTTTTTAAATGCTTTTGCAATATATATTTTTGGGACTGAGAATACATGCGCTTTTATAAATGTTTGACGAAATAGACACAAGTAATTAAAAACTACATTCTATGGTTGATTGTTATACCGGATATCACCCTTGTTGAACTTGGTAGGCTAAGAATTGGTGTTTATTATAATTGCCACAAATTGACGCGAATCCTAAAGATAGATCTATGGGCTTTGACATGCCCCAGTCCAAGAATTTGAACTGCTTTAGGACTTCGATGTTTATATGTTTAGGGATATTCTAGATGCATTTTGTTAATGTCAGTTACCAGGTGTTCAATTCATATGAATGAATTTTAAACACTTGCGAATGTATGAATATTGAATAAATGAAATCTTGTAGTCTATTAAAATTATGGAAATGATTGATTATGATAAACTAATGAACTCACAAACCTTTTGGTTGACACTTGAAAGCATGTTTATTCTCAGGTATTAAAGAAATCTTCCGCTGTGCATTTGCTCATTTTAAAGATATTACTTGGATTCATTCATGACATATTTCAAAAGACGTTGCATTCGAGTCGTTGAGTTCATCAAGATTATTATTAAGTCAATTATAGTTTGATATATTATGAAATGGTATGCATGCCGTCAACTTTCGATGTAATGAAAGTATGTCTTTTAAAAACGAATGCAATGTTTGTAAAATGTATCATATAGAGGTCAAGTACCTCGCGATGTAACCAAATGTAATGTATTCGTCCAGATAGATTAGGACGGGTTATTAAAACTAAAGCATCCGTAACTCGGATGAGGCTTGTTGGGCCAAATAGATCTATCTTTAGGATTCGCATCAATTGGTGGCAATTATCATAAACACCAATTCTTAGGCTACCAAGCTAAAAAGGGGCATATTCAGTTCGATAATCCAACCATAAAATGTAGTTTCGATCACTTGTGTCTATTTCGTAAAGCATTTATAAAAGCAGCGCATGTATTCTCAGTCCCAAAAATATATATTGCAAAAGCATTTAAAAATGGAGCAAATGAAACTCACTATAATGTATTTCGTAGTAAAAATACATATGTCGTCATTGAACAAGTGTAGGGTTGGCCTCGGATTTACGAACCTATATTAAGTATATATATTTATATGTTGGTCAATATATGTCTAACAATTTAGGTCAGGTCATAGTGTATCACAATCCTAATGCTCGAGACTAATATGCAAAAGTCAACAAAAGTCAACTTGACCGAAAATGACTTCCAAAATCTATACATGATTATTATATAACTTAAATATAGTCGTTTTATATATTTAAATATATTTAATAGATTTTATTAGAGTAAATAATATAAATCATTTATTAATAAATAAAAACTTATATTAAAATTTATATATAATAAAAATATACTTTTATATATCTTACGTAATAAAATTTTTAAAGTTCACTTAATATCATAAAAATATAATGGTATGTATTATTAATGCAATTATATTACATGTGGTAAAATATCTTTGTATCACATATTCATTTGATAAAATAATATTGATAATAATAATAATAAGTAAAAGTTGTATTATTGTGTAATAATAATAATAATTATTATTATTCTACTAATAATAATAACAATATTTATATTTACTAATGATGATATTAATTATGATAAAATGATAATTCTAATCATGATAATTTTAATAATAACGATGTTTTTTTAATATTAATAGTAATAATAATAATATTTTATAAAAATAATAATTCTATTCAAAATAATAGTTTTAATAATAATAATACTAAAATGATAATAATAATGACATTTTATAATAACAATAATATTTCTATTAAAAATGATCATTTTAATAAAAGTGATAGTTTTAATATTAATAATACTTTTAATAATAATAATAATAATGTTAAAAATACTGAAAACGATATTTTTATTTAAATCAATGTCTTACACTATTTTAATTTCATCATGATACTTATACTCATTATTTTCTAATCGCATTGTTTAATAGCTTTTAGTCTTTTTTTATATCGCATTCATAATAATGATAATAATAGCAATCATAATAATTAGATGATACGAATATTAGTTTTAATGATAATGATACTAATAAGTATTATGATAATATTAATAATAATACTAATAATAATAATAATAATAATAATAATAATAATAATAATAATAATAATAATAATAATAATAATAATAATAATAATAATAATAATAATAATAATAACCTTAATGATAATAACTGATGTGTGCGAGGTGTAGTACGAAATAGATTATATTTTATTACAAAATACTATTAAATACGATACAATTTACACAAATTATTTATTTATTTATAGAATGGATATACCTAAACCTTGCTACAACACTTATAGGCAGTGTACCTAATCGTAGAGTAGTGTAGTTTTTAGTAAGTCCGATTCGTTCCACAGGGAGCTAGCTGAGTTTAACGCTATATATATTTTAAACTATATTTGTATAAATATATATATATATAAGTAATATTATTATTATTATTATAAAAGGGGGTTTTACCGTTTAATGACCGGTTTGTCGATTTTAGGTCTTAAGTCACAATTAAAACCTAATGTAAAATATTATATATAAATACAACTTAATTTAAAGCGTAAAGTAAATGACGATAAATAAAAGTGCGATAAAATAAAAGTTCGATAATTAAAAGTGCAATAATTTAAAGTACGATAAATAAAATGACGATAAATAAAAGTGCGATGAGATATAAAATAAAGGAATTATGCTTATTTAAACTTCCGTAATCATGATGTTCGACGTGTTGATTATAATTTATTACCATGAGTTAATTGTCCTTTCTCCTGGATTATTCGATATGTCCATCTGGTTTTTGTCCATAACAGTCCATCGGTCATAAATATAAAGTGCGAGTGTCCTCATCAAATTATCCTTATACCCGAAGTCAAATATTCCAACTAATTGGGGACTTAAACTGTAACAAGGTCTTAATACTTTGTTAATGATTACACCAGGTTATCGACTGCGTGTAACCCAAGGTTTTAATACGTTGTTAACAATTATACCAATTTTCCTTGTATGTAATCCACCCCTGTTTTAATGAGTCCATTGACTATTAATCCATCCCCGTGTCCGGTCAAATGAACGATTATTAGTATTTATAAATATCCTGCCCATCGTGTCTGATCGAGTGTATGTGATTATTTATAATTACCTCAAATTATAAACCTCTATATTAAATTAACGAACTATCATTCAGTTAAATAAATATAAAGTCCATTAATAGCCCATAGTCCAATTTCCACAAGTGTCGGTCTTTTGTCCAAACCCCAATTATGGTCCAAAGTCCAATAACACCGTCTTAATATTTAGTCCAACATCACGATTACTTCGGCTTAAATAAACATAATAATAACTTAGCTACGAGACATTAATTTAAAAAGGTTGAACATAACTTACAATGAGTATTAATCGCATAGTGTTACACGGACAGAATTTCGACTTACAAACTTAAAACATTCGCCACTATAACCTTATTATTATTAACTTAATATTAAAATTATAATTATAAAATATAAATATTTATGTTTCGTATGTAATCAGAGAAAGGAAAAGAAAAAGGTGTAATGAAATCGGCAGAATGCGCAGCCTTTTATAGGCCCACTTTGAACTGTTCAGCTCCGCGAGTGTGGTATTTTTCCTCTTCACAGCTCCCCAGTCGAGGACCTTTGGATTCCAGCTCACCATAGTGAATTAAACGTGGGCTGCTGATAAATATAATATATAATAATATATATATAATTAATTATATATTATATTATATTCTTGTGTATAGTTGACTTGCAATTTCAGCTCCGTTGAGTCGCACATTGATAGTTGGTTCATGTCTCGGTTCCGGGATTTCGAACGCCTTTTTGTATTATTTAATATCTTGTACTTTGCATTTTGCGACTTGTACTCTTGTGATTTTGAGACGTTTCTCATCAATAAATTGAACCACTTGGATTATACTTTGTACTTTTTAGCTTTTTGGTCGTTTGCGTCTTCAAATCGTCGAATCTGTCTTTTGTCTTCACCTTTTATTATTTAAACGAATATCACTTATAAATAGAACAATTGCAACTAAAAGCTTGTCTTTCTTGAAGGATAATGCTATGAAATATATGTTCGTTTTTAGCATTATCAAATATTCCCACACTTGAGCGTTGCTTGTCCTCAAGCAATATTGAACTTGAATATAACTTTACTAGAATCACTTCTTTATTCTTCACACTTTGTACATCAGTGATTTTAATACGGCGGTATGAACAATGGTAGTAACGATGTGGTTTACAGTCCCACATGACTATAAAATTTTAGATCCTTTAGGAAATTGGATCTTTATGAAAACATTTGATCTTTTGAAAATTCAATCTAGCTTTTACCCTAGATAAGTTTTTCAGAATAACCCTTCACCGGTGTTTGCAAAATAATTTTGTGGGTTTTGTGGGTTTCAGATTTGAAAATTTTAGCTCAAAACTTGTGGTTTTGTGTCACCCACTTGCTAACCTTGTATTAGGAAAGCAACACGTCCAGTATACTTGTTCCGTATATTACTTTCGGTAAACTACCGTCCGGTTGTAAAGGAAAGCGTTGAACAAGAAACTGTTAAGGCAATGTCTAATGACATGCAGATGTTCATGGTCTACAACGTGTCGGATGCAATTACTATCCTTTGTAGGAGCAATAGTAAAGATCACCCTATATTTTTTTGGTCTGGCACAAGGTCCTGTCTTCGACCATGCTATGCAACCACCGTTCTTACGGATGACACCCGATTTGGTTCAGGTGACCTAATGAATTCCAGGTGAATTCCTAGGATTTTACGTTCAAATAATTCAATGGTAATGAACGCATTGAAAATAGGTTTTCAGAAAACAAATCGGTTTGTAATTTGATCAAAATATTTTCTCGTTCAAGCTCGAGTTTAGATATCATCGAATTCCATGAGTTTGTAATTCTCAATCTTTAAAAAGTCAATCTCAAAGATTGAGTAATATCAGGCTTAAAAGCTGATTTTTAATCTTTTAAGGAGATTATCCTTTCTGGGGATCTGATTTATTAGTCTTATAAGCTAATTTGCACGGTGTCCCCCCCAATTGTACGCGACAGATCCTCTCATGGTTAGGATAAGTCTGACCACTTGGCGACCCTGTTTGATGCTGAGGTCCGTGGATTTTCAGCTGATTTTCGAGAAAACTTTTCAAGGTTTTTCGTAGACTCTACAACTGGTCTGGACGACAACTTCCCGACCTAAATCAAGAAGCGCGTGTCTTTTTCTCGGAAGAATTTACTTCCTTTTAAATTCCATTTATATTACAATAAGCTGGGTAAAACTGATTAATATCGTCCAAAACAAAAGCATCTTCAATTATTTGTACAAAAATATGTGATATATGTTTTAAATAACTTGGTAAATTTTTCCCATACTTGGCTTTTATTTTTCTTTCTTTGCCTTTTTATTCTCTTCTATTCCATTTTAAATGAATTCAAGCGTTTTGGGTTGTTTCTCAATTTATGTCCTTTCCGAGGTAACAATAATTTCGGTGTTAACACCTAGTTTTACTGTTCATAAATATGTATAAACGAGATTTTGAATTCATTTATTTGAAAATTTTTAAATTTTTTACTAGAAGTGGGTACTCAGTATATAAGGCTAGGGCTGTTCTTTATTATCAGTGAGCACTAGATTCTAATACAACTACTGCATTACTGATGTGTAATTTCGTACTCTAAATTATTAGCTAAATACCTATTGATTATCATACAATACAGGCAACTATAACCAGTTCGTGTAGTAATTAAGCAAGTATTTGACTAATTCGTTCCACAGAGAGCAGGTAATTGAAAACTTGAACTATTAATTATTCTAAGATTTAAAAGGGGAGGTTTGTTGTAAAACTGATTAAACGCGAAAGTAAATTAAACTTAACTCAATAAGAAGCAAAGGTATCCACTTAACTACAATTCCCTAGGCTAGGATTGCTCGGTTAAATTCGTTAAGTAAACAATTACAATGATGTGACACTATATTTATCTGTCGATTCCTACACTTTAAGACTAGCAACCTAAGTATAACTGTCGTTAACCTAGAATTACTAACCAATTCACAATGATATTACTCAAGATTATAATCTAACTTAGGTTGGTTTGGTGTCCCTTACAACCTCACAATTATTGCAACTAATTTCAAGCTCAACCACTATACGATTAATTTTATTATCGGTGTCCCTCATAAAATCTCACGTATTCCTAAATTATTCACGTTCAATAATCTAGTAAAAGCTATTAATCAATTTAACTGTCGTTAGTTAATCAATAACTCCCGTGATCTAACAATCAATAAGCTTTAATAACGGTGGATCTTAGCTAGACATAAAATTGTGTAATTTTAATTAATTGTCGTTAACCAAAAGATCGCAATTCATCACCTAGGTTCATGCATATAAGCGAATACTAAATATTTAGCTACTCATGGTAAAGCAATTAACAAATAAATAAGAAGAACAAATAAGCATGAACATTGAATTGAATAAAGAACAAAATAATAAAAGTTAAATAATAGATTAAACTAACCAAACTTGATGTAATAAATTTAACCCTTGCAAAATAATGTAGAAAAGCTAATAAATTCGTAATTAATGTTGCTGTGAAAGAAAATTCATAAATAAAACTGCATAACCTAAATTGGGGTAAAAATCGAGTATTTATAGAAGCAGGGAAAACAGCTGAAACCGACTCGTGTCGCGATCCGCGACAACCCATCGCGAAATGCGATGAACCAGGACACGACATAATGGCTTCAGACGCGACAGATTGATCAGTTTCACCCCTTTTCCATATCGCGTTCTGATAAACTTCATCACGTATCACGACCACCAAAACGCGACAAACCTCATCCTGAAGCGATGGAAACTGATTTTTTCACCCGAGGCACGTTTATCTTCAACTCTAACTTCGTTTTGGCTATATCTTCAATAAAATCAACAATAGTGAGCCAACGAACCATATCTTGACACTTTCTTCATTTTAAACTCAAATAACTCGATATCTTAATCAAAGTCTTCAAAATACCAGCAAATGGAACAAGATAACGCCCAAAATATATGTATGAAAATGGCGTTATCAAAATCCCCCACACTTGAACCTTGCTTGTCCTCAAGCAAGTCAATCTCGAACCAATAACTGTACGTATAAACTTCAACAAAATTTCGCAAGATTCAAGCCTTCAAGTCAATCCTCCACAAGCTCTCGCACTCTTCATCTTTTCACGATTAAGCTTATTTCCTCACAAAAAAATTCCTCACATTCCTGTCACTTAAAAAAATAACATACAAACCATCAAACGCACCCCCCTTCTTCCCCCCATTTTCAATTAAACACATTTCAAAAACAATATCCTAAGTGGCCATTATTGCAAACAAATTTTCATAAAACATTTTTTTCTAGGTCATGAATTGAGATGTAGACAATTTGAGTTGAGAACTCAAACTTCAAAAGTTTCCACAATTTTACTTCTTAACACAAACCTTTCATCTCAAAGCCTAAATTCTTTTCACTTAGCTTCCCCTAAAAATCACATTACTAGGCTTTCAATATCCTTCTTTTCTTTGCATCAATCAACCCTTAAGACTTAACTTTCCAACCTCAATAACTAATCACCAATAAACATTCAAATTCCTACACATCGTGTCAAAAGAAACACACATTTTTGAGTTGTTTCTACACCCGTGCTTATTTAATGAGGTAGATATAACTCGGATAACAATTGGTGTAAAATGATTACAAATGGTAAAAAAAATCTTACGTTATAAGGTTTAGTATTTGTAACATGACTCTTATTCGCATCAAGATAGCCTACTAACAATATTTAAGGCACTATTACAAATACCAATACTTCACAATTTAATCTGAGATCCAGTTATAAATAGATTCATACATGTGTTTATGTAGGGAAACCCGTTTAACTTTTTAACTCTCTTGATTCCATTTCATGCTGATAATTTCTAAATATGCAAGCTATCCACATACTGGTCACATCTCTCTTATCCAACGTACCCCGCAAAGGTAACTCTCCCCAAGGTCTAGCCTTACTAGGTATTTCTCACATCATGAGCCAAAGGTGATCACTGCTGCATAAGTATAAGACGAGTACTTACAACCAAAACTACCTAAAGATGATCACCTTGCCTTGAGATAGTAACGTCCTTGACCCGTGTAGCGAACCTTCAACCAACCGATCCCAAACTGGAAAAAGGTCTTAGGTGGTTAGGTGATCTAGCACCCCAAAGGATCTATCGGCTCGAGTCTTAGAAACTACTACTTAGGCTCGGATCTCATAAGCATTCTCTTTTCTTTTCTTTTTTCATTTTTTTTTCTTTCATTTTTTTTTCAACAATAATACTCTCTTTGAATGTCTTCCTCGTCTTCGATTTGTGACTTTGTAGAACCCGCAATGTATGATGTAGCGGATGGATAATGATGTGATCGATGATGATGAATGATTTGTTGTAGGAAGTCTTTAACTCATGACAATAAGCAATACCATTCACACCATAGTCAGCAACAGCCACCCCTTAAAGGGTCCATTGGAGTAAGAGATTTGTGATTTTTCCTCTTCAAGCTTACATACCTAGCACTTATGAGAATAACACTTCTTTAAGAGAGTCAAAAAGCCATAAACACAAAATACGAAGCCATTTATATCCTAATCTCTAATTTAACCATTTTTCTCGCATTTTACCCTAAAGCCCTAAATACCGTTATTCTTCATTTCTTGACACAAATAAGTTGCATTGTCATCTTTGAAACAAATACTAAACTAGATAAAATAAGATTAAATTTTTAACATTTTTAACCAAATTTATCAAACATTTATCCCTCTTAACTTTCACCTTTCATCAATTGTCTTTCCTCAAGCACTTATATACTCAAAATTCCTCAGTTATGGTTAAAAAAAAAAAAAAATCCATTCATAATTAACAAACCACTAACAATTTGCTTAAACCTAATAAACCTCACCGGCCAAAACCAAAAATTCCAAATCAACCCCTAATCACTACGGGCGCTCTCATGGGTAAAACATCTTAATTATAACCTTAAAAGTTTAAAAATTCTGACCACCTAGGCAATTAAAACATGCAAACATTTCAAAATCCGCGAGAATTTATCTCTCCCCCCACACTTAAGATCATGTAATGCCCTCATTTACATGAAATCAGATAAACAAAAATAAATTCGAGAGGACAAAATAGTGAAAAAAGGAAAAGAAAAGAAAACCCGAATTTTTAGATCCGTGGATCGCGGAAACACGGTGCACGATGGCTGTAACGACCCTGGAATTTCCAACGTTTATTTATTAATAATCATTATTATTAATACGTGTGATAAAACGAATGTATGTTATTACATTTACATGTTGCCATGATTGCCCGAACTTGACTTTAATTGCCCGAAACGTCTTTGTGACACCCGGAACTTTCACGAATAATATTTTTAGATATTATTTACCTTCATGATTAGTTTTATTAATCATTTTAATTAACTAAGGTTGTTGGTTAATTACTTGGGCTTTTGTTGGACTTTATTTGTTAATTATTGAACTTGGGCTTTGATTAGTGTAATGGACTCTTGAATATTGGGCTTCCAAGCCCACCCTACCTTTTTAAATGGACTTAATTAGCCCATAAGACTTGTAAGTAGTACTTGTACATGGAAACTAGCTAGTTACTTCATTAAGAATCTAGTTAACATATAATCCCCATGAAACCCCATCTAATATCCATCTTTTGTAAGCTTTTCATCCAAGTAACCATTGAACTTCTCCTCCCCTCTTCTTTTTCTGCTGCTGGCCGTGAGCTAGGCCTCATAGGGAGGTGTTTTTGGCTTTCAAATTTTGATAACTTGGCTACTAGTTCTCTCACACTTCATTCATTCCAAACACACACTTGCATACTTTTTTTTTTCTCCTCTCCTTTCTCTCTAAACTTTGTAAGTTACAAGGCTTTCTTTCTTTCTTCTTTTCTTGTTGAAACCGATTTCAAACACCCCATTTATCATCATCATTCATTGTTTGCTACTTGTATTTGGTTGTTGTTTAAGTTACTTGAAGTTTATTGTTACTTACTTGTTGTTGTTACATACTTGTTACAAGAATCAACTTTCTAGTTAGATTCTTCATATTAATCTTGTATTTTCAAGAACATACAAGAACTAACTTTCTAGTTATGTTCTACATACATTATGTCAAAAGATTCAAAGTTCTTGTGTTGTAACTCATACTTGAAGTACATGAAGTGAACTTAATGTTTACTTTCTAAATCTTTAAAGTATGAAACTCATGAACTTATTTACTTGTTTATTTAGTTTTACTTTAACTTTAATTTTATGATTTTGGTTGTTGTTGGTCAAGTACTACAAGTTAGTCTTGATCTCATATCTCTTGGAACTAAAAGTTAACCTTGAAAGTTCAAGAACACACAAATAAGTTTTCTTTAAACATAACTTTGTATACTTATGCTTGATCTAGACTTTTGGGCCTTGGATCTTCAAGATCTAACTAAGAACTATGTTCTACATCTTAAGATCTTGATTAGTTAGTTTACTTTCAAGTTTATAGTTCAATATTTCTTTTATAGTTCATGTAAGTGTCAAACCTAAGACTTTGATGTAACTTTGGTTCATCAAACTACATGCAACTCTTAAGTGAGTTGTGCTTCATGTCTTAGACTTGCACTAGTGTTATGATGGTCAAGACTTGGTTGAGATGATGTAGACACATCAATGAGTTGTACACTTGAAGCTATATGCATCAAGGATGAGAACCATGATGAACATCAAGCACCAAGACCACCGGAACTCACTTAAACTTACTGTTTCTGTCCAAACCCTACTGACCTGCTGTTTCTGTAACAGACCAGTAGACCTAGGATACTGAGAGATTTTTAGATAGAACTTTTCGAGTAGATAACTTTTCATATAGGGCTCGTCTTAATCCGAGTTACGGTTTAGGATTTATGGCCCTCCGATCGTCACTATGTCCTTTAACGTTGTGCAGAAATTTCTGACCTACTCGCACTTATACCGTCGCCACGGTCAAACCAAGATGAGTTTGCTTTTGTAAATTTTACCACAACTAAAGGACTCATAGATGGAGCCATGGCCACTGATCTCACCTTAATTCAGTAAGGGTAGAGGCCGTGGTGACTGACTGAAGTCAGCCTTTGTTGTAAACTACTTTCATAAACGAAACTTACTTTACGCCTTTTGTTTGATGATGAATGATGATGACCTTTATGACCTTAAATACATACTTTTAAACCTATTAAGACGATTTACTGACTTAGTACCATTTGCCTTAGGTTGAGGACCTTCGGACCGATTACTTGCACACCTTTTCCGAACCGACTTTACGACTACATTATTATTGTGAGTTATAGCATTCCCTTTTTACTTTAACTTATTTTGGGAACTGAGAATACATGCGGATTTTATGTTTTACATACTAGGCACGAGTACTTAAACTTATATATGTGTGGGTTATACAACGGCATAAACATTCCCTTTAGCTCGGTAACGTTTAATCATTGGTTTTTGAACCGTGAACGCGAATCTTAGATATGGATCCATAGGGTTTGACATCCCCACTCGGGCTAGTAGCGCTAGCGTTTAACGAGTGTTTATTACTTCGTAAACATACGCACTTGTCAAGTGTACTTTTAGGGGGTATAAACGTTAAGTTAGTTACCAAGTGCCCACGGTTAACATATACTTTTCATACTGTTTTGAAACGCTCTTTGTAGCACTGAAATCTCGTGGCCTACCTTACATACTATTATACTTAAACTATAGCTCACCAACCTTTGTGTTGACGTTTTTAAGCATGTTTTTCTCAGGTGCTTGAGGTTAGCTTCCGCTGTGTACTAGTCGTGCTGTAGACACCCGCTGCTTAGAGTTGTCATCGCATGAACTACTTTACCTTGCATTTAAACTTTCGTACTTTTGAACTATGACTTGTAATGACCGTTGTGGTCACATATACTTATTAATTGCTTCTACTTAGTGAAGCATGCTTTTAGATTGTAAAACATTCGATGTTGGTTTAGACATCACTTTATTATTGAATGCAAACTCTTTTTGAAATCGCATATAGTACTTAACCTTGTAATGATCCTGTTGTTGATGATTCGTACACGATGGTTTTGTACGGGGCATCACATTTGGTATTAGAGCATTGGTTGTAGGGAATTAGGTTGCATTAGTGAGTCTAAGACCGACCCGAGTAGGATTCACTAATAGGACTAATCTACAACTTGCTAGTTTACTTGTTTCCGCTGAACTTACTGCATGCTGCTGCTTACTGTTACTGCTATATGCCGTATGCTACTACATGATTTCACTACTGCATGCTATTACTTGCTTTCGATTGCATGCTGCCTTCGTACGATTTGCTGTTATTGCCATGCTACTTATTGTTATACATGATTTAAACTGTTGGCTTAATACGTGCTTGCTTTATGACTTACTGACATGGAAAATTTATTTTCCTTGTTCAAATGTCGGATGTACCACCTGCTAGCATTTTGGGCAGTTTAGACTCTTCAGCTACTCCACCTACCACCGTTGCCGATCCACCGGTCCCGCTACCCATTAGTGATCCCGGCGCTTCTACTTCCAGAGCCAGTAGTAGTACACCTGCCCCAGTGGCTGTTTCCGATGGACACGTAGGCCCTACGGAGATTCTAGCTCCGTCTGCTCCCGGACCCTCGGGGTCACAGCCCTGAATCGGTGGGATTGAGATTCCCGCGGAGTTCGGGGAAGGGCCATTTCGTAACCATATGCGCACGCCTTTCCAATGCACTCCCGACGGACGTTTAGTGCCGATTCCGCCAGGCAGACACAGACAGATGTTGGCCGCCTTCGTTCTACCAGTTCAGCCACCCGTGTCACCACCACATGATTCGGATGACTCATCATCAGCCGATTCTTCATCAGATGATTCTTCATCAGACTCCAGTGACGACGAGGACCCTGCTGATATACCTATACAGGCACCCTCCACCCCGTCGAAGAAGCGGTACCGTCCTGATGGAACCGTTATTCCAGGGGTGAATGGAGGTCGTGCTTTCACTGACGCTTTTGGTCGGCGTCGGAGGGTTACTGCCCGTAAGCGGCTTGTGCTGTACCCTGCCGACCCACAGATACGTAAGGTTCCCCGTTACGTATTGACTATTCCTGGAACCGTACCGCCTAGATTTAGATACGGACCATTCCCATCTAGGGATGTACCGTCTACATCCGGAGCTGGACCATCTACTTCAGCACCACCCGCACCATCGGTAGCACCAGCACCATCCGCTCCACCGGCCCCACCTGCACCGCCAGCACCGCCTGCCCCACCATCTCCCACCGTCGAGGAATTGACAAGGGAGGTGGAGATTCTCCGAGCTCGGGTTACTAAGCTCGAGGAGCAGATGGCTCAGGTTTTGGACATCCTACACCCACCTCCACCGTAGGACTTTTGTATTTAGATTTCTTTATGTAATCTAGTTATAGCTGTTGTATTATTCATGTATTGTACGGACTTATTCAGATGTATGAAACTTATTATTATTAATGGAACTTTGCGTTATTTAAATTCTTGCACGATGTTCTATTTAATAATGGAACTTTGCGTTATTTAAATTCTTGCACGATGTTCTATTTACATTACTGTACGATGACTCTGTGGTATTTGTACCTAGATGCGTTATTTAATAACATGTGATGTTTTGATTCCATGTTGGTTAATATATACTATATTATTACATATTGAATGCTGGATTTTGACTTAAGTCAAAACTTTTGTTTAGAATACCATGGCCAACGGAAGAACCACACCTACCGCAGCCCAGATTGAGGACATGATCAACGAACGGGTCGCTGCAGCCCTAGCAGAAAGAAATCTCCAAGCTCCACCGCCACCACCATCGGTTATCCCACCCGTTCAAAATGGGTGTACTTACAAGGAATTCCAGAGCTGCAAACAGCATAACTTCAGTGGAACCGAGGGACCGGTTGGTCTCACCAGATGGTTCGAGAAACTTGAATCAGTATTCTGAGTTAGCAACTGTTCGGAGGACAACAAAACCAAGTTTGCATCTTGCACGCTATCTGACGGTGCGCTAACGTGGTGGAACACGTTAGCTCAAGAAAAAGGCATTGATGAGGCGTATGCTACGCCATGGGAGGAATTCAAGGCGGCTATGATTGATGAGTATTGTCCGAGAACCGAAATCCAGAAGATGGAAATCGAATTTATGCAGTTAAAGGCCGTTGGGAACGACCTTGATAGTTACAACAGGAGATTTTTGGAACTAGCTCTTATGTGTCCGACAATGGTCACCCCGAAATTCAAAAGAATGGAGAGATACTTTCGGGGACTCCCTAAGTCCATCAAAGGAAACGTCACATCGTCCAAACCACCGAATGTTCCCGAAGCAATGCGCATGGCGCATGCCCTCATGAATCAGATTCTTATTGATGAGCCGGAGAAGGCTAAGTTTGAGGCTGGTAGTAGCGAAAAGAGGAAATGGGACAACAACCACAACAACAACAACAACAACAACAGGGGGAGAAACTACGAACAAACCCCCGTCAAGAGGCACAACAATGGTGGAAACCCCAACCCCAACAATAACACCAACTCAAACCCGAACTACAAAGGAACCTTACCACAATGCAAGCGATGCTACAAACACCACACTGGGTATTGCAATGTTGTCTGTGAGAAGTGCTAACGGTCTGGGCATATCGGAAAGGACTGCAAGGTCACCACTTTGAATGGGAAGCCAAACACCAATGGACCTAAGAAGTGCTACGAATGCGGGCAGACGGGCCATTTCAGAAATGCGTGCCCAAACAAGCGAAAAGATTGCGGGCCACCCCGTGGTAGAGCTTTTAATGTTAATGCAAGGGATGCACGCGATAACCCCGACTGGGTGATAGGTATATTCAAAATCAACAATCTTTTAGCTTCTGTCTTGTTTGATACTGGTGCCGATAGAAGTTATGTATGTAGACATTTTTGCGATAAGATTAATTGGTCATTAGTCCCGTTAAAAGAGAGTATGCTTGTCGAGGTCGCCAATGGAAAACTTGAAAAGGTTGACCATATTAGGCGTGGAGCTATTATCAACATAGCTGGAGCAGATTTCGAAATTGATTTGATACATATCAAACTGGGAAGTTTTGACGTGATCGTTGGTATGGATTGGTTGAGTAAGTTAAAGGCAGATATTGTTTATGGAGATAAAGCACTTCGCATACCACAAGGAGATGGCGAACCACTGGTTATCTATGGAGAGAGATGTACCTCGAAGTTGAACCTCATTAGTTGCGTGAAAGCGCAAAAGATTATGAAGAAGGGACGTCTCGCTGTTCTAGCACATGTGAAAACAGTAGAAACCGAGGTGAAGAGTGTGAACGACGTACGGATTGTGAACGAGTTTCCTGATGTCTTTCCAGAGGAGTTACCTGGATTACCACCACCGAGGGCAGTGGAATTTCAGATCGATTTAGTGCCAGGAGCTGCACCTGTAGCTCGCGCACCTTTTAGACTCGCACCTTCAGAGATGCAAGAATTGCAGAGTCAACTACAAGAGCTGTTAGACCGTGGATTTATCCAACCAAGTTTCTCGCCTTGGAGCGCACCTGTGTTGTTTGTGAAGAAGAAGGATGGATCCTTCTTTATGTGTATCGACTACCGTGAACTCAACAAATTGACTATCAAGAATCGGTATCCTCTTCCACGAATTGACGATCTTTTTAATCAACTACAAGGATCGAGTGTCTACTCAAAGATTGATTTGCGATCCGGTTATCACCAGTTGAGGGTGAAGGAAAGTGACGTGATGAAAACTGCATTCAGGACCCGTTATGGTCATTATGAGTTTCTCGTGATGCCATTCGGTTTGACAAATGCACCTGCCGTGTTCATGGACCTCATGAATCGTGTCTGCAAGCCGTACTTGGATAAGTTTGTTATCGCCTTCATAGATGATATCCTCATCTACTCTAAAAGCGAAGAAGAACATGAGCAACACCTCCGACTAGTACTTGAACTCTTGAGACAAGAGCAACTTTACGCCAAATTCTCTAAGTGTGAATTTTGGTTGAAGGAAGTCCAGTTTCTGGGTCATGTTGTGAGCGACCAGGGTATCAAAGTTGATCCCGCCAAGATTGAAGCCATCAGCAAGTGGGAGACCCCCACTACTCCGACGCATATTCACCAATTCCTAGGTCTCGCCGGTTATTACCGAAGGTTTATCGAAGGATTCTCTCTGATTGCGTGTCCTTTGACCGCACTAACTCACAAGGGCAAGAAGTTCATTTGGGAACCCGCACACGAATCAGCATTTCAAACTTTGAAGAAGAAGTTAACCATCGCACCTATCCTATCACTTCCTGAGGGCAGTGACGACTTTGTTGTTTATTGTGATGCATCGAAGAGTGGTTTTGGTTGTGTACTGATGCAACGATCAAAAGTTATTGCCTATGCCTCCCGCCAACTGAAGATTCACGAGCGGAACTACACTACTCACGATCTTGAACTTGGAGCCGTTGTCTTTGCACTTAAATTGTGGAGACACTATTTGTATGGAACTAAGAGCACTATCTTCACCGATCACAAGAGTCTCCAGCACATCTTCGATCAGAAGCAACTGAATATGAGGCAGCGTCGATGGATCGAGAAGCTCAACGACTACGATTGTGAACTCCGTTATCACCCTGGCAAGGCCAATGTTGTAGCTGACGCTTTAAGCCGAAAGGAGAGGACGACACCTCTTCGTGTTAGGGCTCTGAACATCACCATCCATTCATACCTCAACAGCCAGATCAGAGTAGCCCAAGATGAGGCTCTCAAGGAGGAGAATATATCTCACGAACATTTGAACATACTTGTCTCTCGATTCGAGGTTAGGGAGTCTGGACTCCGATGTTATGCCGGAAGAATTTGGGTACCTCTTTATGGAGATCTACGAAACCTGATACTTGATGAAGCACACAAATCGAGATATTCGATTCATCCTGGAGCGGGCAAGATGTACCACGACCTTAAAGAACAGTATTGGTGGCCGAATCTTAAGAAGGACGTTGCGACTTATGTTGGTAAGTGTTTGACATGCTCGAAGGTTAAAGCCGAGCATCAGAGACCTTCTGGTTTACTTCAACAGCCGGAGATCCCACAATGGAAGTGGGAAAGGATCACAATGGATTTTATCACCAAGCTGCCAAAGACAGTGGGCGGGTGCGATACCATTTGGGTTATTGTTAACCGCCTTACCAAATCTGCACACTTCCTAGCGATGAAGGAAACAGATACAATGGAAAGACTTGCTCAATTATACATCAAAGAGGTTGTATCTCGTCATGGTGTACCTTTATCGATCATCTCCGATCGCGATCCCCGTTTTGCCTCTAGATTTTGGCGTTCTTTGCAAGAAGACATGGAAACCCGTCTCGACATGAGTACTGCTTATCACCCTCAGATCGACGGGCAAAGTGAATGAACGATTCAGACGTTGGAAGACATGTTACGTGCATGTGTCATTGATTTTGGAAAGGCCTGGGAAAGACATTTGCCACTCGCCGAATTCTCGTACAACGACAGTTATCACTCAAGCATTAATGCCGCACCTTTTGAAGCATTGTATGGCCGTAAGTGCCGATCTCCTATTTGTTGGGCCGAAGTAGGCGAAAAGCAAATCACCGGACCCGAGGCAGTCCACGAAACCACGGAGAAGATTGCTCAGATTCAAGCTAGACTAAAGACTGCTCGTGATCGTCAAAAGAGTTATGCTAATCTTAAATGTAAGGACTTTGAATTCAACGTTGGTGATCGTGTAATGTTGAAGGTTGCACCTTGGAAAGGTGTGATCCATTTTGGAAAACGTGGAAAGTTGAATCCACGATACATTGGTCCTTTTGAAATCTTGGAACGTGTTGGACCCGTTGCATATCGTTTGGATTTACCAGCGCAATTGAGCTCAGTTCATCCTACCTTCCACGTGTCAAACTTGAAGAAGTGTCTTGCTGCACCTGAACTCATCATACCACTTGAAGAACTTACAATTGATGACAAACTCCACTTTGTGGAAGAACCTGTTGAAATTATGGATCGTGAGATCAAAACTTTGAAACGCAACAAGATTCCGATCGTCCGAGTGCGATGGAATGCCAAACGAGGACCCGAGTTTACTTGGGAGCGAGAGGATCAAATGATGCGGAAGTATCCTCACCTTTTCCCGACTCCTTCATCTACCTCAGCTTAAAATTTCGGGACGAAATTTTCTTTAACAGGTGGGTAATGTAACGACCCTGGAATTTCCAACGTTTATTTATTAATAATTATTATTATTAATACGTGTGATAAAACGAATGTATGTTATTACATTTACATGTTGCCATGATTGCCTGAACTTGACTTTAATTGCCCGAAACGTCTTTGTGACACTCGAAACTTTCACGAATAATATTTTTAGATATTATTTACATTCAGGATTAGTTTTATTAATCATTTTAATTAACTAAGGTTGTTGGTTAATTACTTGGGCTTTTGTTGGACTTTATTTGTTAATTATTGAACTTGGGATTTGATTAGTGTAATGGACTCTTGAATATTGGGCTTCCAAGCCCACCCTACCTTTTTAAATGGACTTAATTAGCCCATAAGACTTGTAAATAGTACTTGTACATGGAAACTAGCTAGTTACTTCATTAAGAATCTAGTTAACATATAATCCCCATGAAACCCCATCTAATATCCATCTTTTGTAAGCTTTTCATCCAAGTAACCATTGAACTTCTCCTCCCATCTTCTTTTTCTGCTGCTGTCCGTGAGCTAGGCCTCATGGGGAGGTATTTTTGGCTTTCAAATTTTGATAACTTGGCTACTAGTTCTCTCACACTTCATTCATTCCAAACACACACTTGCATACTTTTTTTTTCTCCTCTCCTTTCTCTCTAAACTTTGTAAGTTACAAGGCTTTCTTTCTTTCTTCTTTTCTTGTTGAAACCGATTTCAAACACCCCATTTATCATCATCATTCATTGTTTGCTACTTGTATTTGGTTGTTGTTTAAGTTACTTGAAGTTTATTGTTACTTGTTGTTGTTACATACTTGTTACAAGAATCAACTTTCTAGTTAGATTCTTCATATTAATCTTGTATTTTCAAGAACATACAAGAACTAACTTTCTAGTTATGTTCTACATACATTATGTCAAAAGATTCAAAGTTCTTGTGTTGTAACTCATACTTGAAGTACATGAAGTGAACTTAATGTTTACTTTCTAAATCTTTAAAGTATGAAACTCATGAACTTATTTACTTGTTTATTTAGTTTTACTTGCACTTTAATTTTATGATTTTGGTTGTTGTTGGTCAAGTACTACAAGTTAGTCTTGATCTCATATCTCTTGGAACTAAAAGTTAACCTTGAAAGTTCAAGAACACACAAATAAGTTTTCTTTAAACATAACTTTGTATACTTATGCTTGATCTAGACTTTTGGGTCTTGGATCTTCAAGATCTAACTAAGAGCTATGTTCTACATCTTAAGATCTTGATTAGTTAGTTTACTTTCAAGTTTGTACTTCAATATTTCTTTTATAGTTCATGTAAGTGTCAAACCTAAGACTTTGATGTAACTTTGGTTCATCAAACTACATGCAACTCTTAAGTGAGTTGTGCTTCATGTCTTAGACTTGCACTAGTGTTATGATGGTCAAGACTTGGTTGAGATGATGTAGACACATCAATGAGTTGTACACTTGAAGCTATATGCATCAAGGATGAGAACCATGATGAACATCAAGCACCAAGACCACCGGAACTCACTTAAACTTACTGTTTCTGTCCAAACCCTACTGACCTGCTGTTTATGTAACATACCAATAGACCTGGGCTACTGAGACCATGATTTTTAGATATAAATTTTTGAGTATATAACTTTTCATATAGAACTCGTCTTAATCCGAGTTACGGTTTAGGATTTATGGCCCTCCGATCGTCACTATGTCCTTTAACGTTGTGCAGAAATTTCTGACCTACTCGCACTTAGACCGTCGCCACGGCCAAACCAAGACGAGTTTACTTCTGTAAATTTTACCACAACTAAAGGACTCATAGTCGGAGCCATGGCCACTGGTCTCACCTTAATTCAGTAAGGGTAGAGGCCGTGGTGACTGACTGAAGTCAGCCTTTGTTGTAAACTACTTTCATAAACGAAACTTACTTTACGCCTTTTGTTTCATGATGAATGATGATGACCTTTATGACCTTAAATACATACTTTTAAACCTATTAAGACGATTTACTGACTTAGTACCATTTTCCTTAGGTTGAGGACCTTCGGACCGATTACTTGCACACCTTTTCCGAACCGACTTTACGACTATATTATCATTGTGAGTTATAGCATTCCCTTTTTACTTTAACTTATTTTGGGAACTGAGAATACATGCGGATTTTATGTTTTACATACTAGGCACGAGTACTTAAACTTATATATGTGTTGGTTATACAACGGCATAAACATTCCCTTTAGCTCGGTAACGTTTAATCATTGGTTTTTGAACCGTGAACGCGAATCTTAGATATGGATCCATAGGGTTTGACATCCCCACTCGGGCTAGTAGCGCTAGCATTTAACGAGTGTTTAATACTTCGTAAACATACGCACTTGCCAAGTGTACTTTCAGGGGGTATAAACGTTAAGTTAGTTACCAAGTGCCCACGGTTAACATATACTTTATCATACTGTTTTGAAACGCTCTTTGTAGCACTGAAATCTCGTGGCCTACCTTACATACTGTTATACTTAAACTATAGCTCACCAACCTTTGTGTTGACGTTTTTAAGCATGTTTTTCTCAGGTGCTCGAGGTTAGCTTCCGCTGTGTACTAGTCGTGCTGTAGACACCCGCTGCTTAGAGTTGGCATCGCATGAACTACTTTACCTTGCATTCAAACTTTCATACTTTTGAACTATGACTTGTAACGACCGTTGTGGTCACATACACTTATTATTTACTTCTACTTAGTGAAGCATGCTTTTGGATTGTAAAACATTCGATGTTGGTTTAGACATCACTTTATTATTGAATGCAAACTCTTTTTGAAATCGCATATAGTACTTAACCTTGTAATGATCATGTTGTTGATGATTCGTACACGATGGTTTTGTACGGGGCATCACAATGGCGCTGAACTTACTGCCAGCATAAGAACATCGGCATCCACTCGATTACCAAAACATCATAATCAAGTAAGGTGCTGAACTTAATGCCAGACTTTGAAAAATTAAAGCATAACCACCGTGGAACCTGAAACGAAAACATACATACCACAACCATAACTAATGGGGTGGCACCACCACGGTACCGAAACGCCCCATTTAAAATCCAAAGTATTAAGTTTAAGACTAACAATTACAATCATCCTAATTAAGTTTACAGTCATCCCAAATAAAAACAAATAAACGAAATTAAAAAGTTTTGTTTTGCTTGTCACCACACGATCACCACCTCATCCAATCACCAAGGGTTATACCCTCTATAAGATCCATCATACTACCCACCCTAAGGACCTCCACCACCTGACTAACCTCCCTGGTTACCTTCATCATGCTGAGAACTAGAACCTGCTCCTCTTTGTCGGACCATATCCTCCCAAACTGCCTGAGCTGCTGTGCGATCATACACCCGATAAGGACATGTCGACTCCGGAGTCCATGGAATACGAGTACCATAAGGAGTAAAGATGGTATTAGGAGAAACAAGCTCCATGTTGTGTCGATGCCAATCGTGATGATACACAACCTCACTAATGCCATACCCAATCTGACTTTCCGAGCGTGCTCGGGTCTCCTCATTATAAAGCTGCATGGTCCGCATCTGTTCCGTTAAATCTTGGTTTGTAAAAAGTTGACCCCCGACACCTTGACCCGCATCTTGACCACCCTCGGCCATCTCTTCATCCTCCTCCTGTGCCCCCTGCGCATCTCGGGGACGACGACGACGAACTCGGAATGGAATAACCTGGCCGTGTTCAATAGATATTACTCTTGCCCCTCAAAAAACATTTTCTCCTAACACAACCACCTCAGTAACAATTCGCTCCATATCCGTCCTATCAATTTCAAAAATCGACGCAATCCTCGTGATAAAGTGACCACCTCTAATCGGGCTTCCCGCAGAACGAAGTCCACTACCCTGATGTTTTAAAAAATAAGCCACTCCATAAGCAACCAAAGTAGGTGTCTTGGTTTGGAATTGGTTCACATACCAAAGGTCCGATAATGAGACCTTCTCGTTCCCACTTCTTCGATGTGTAATAGTATGTGAAACCATTCGTTGAATGGCACGAAGAGCGAGATCCATGATGTTAACACAAGGACAGTTACTCGGGCTCCATTCAGAATTGGAAGCAATCTCCCCCCAAACTCTAGCTGCATCAAATTCACGAGGATCAATCATATTAATCACCCTTTCAGCACCCCAAAGATAATCTCGAAAACTAACTCGTGTGCGTTCTTCATCAGTATAAATTCCCAAACAAGTAGCTAACTAAAATAATGACATAGAGCGGTTAACCCCACCCATTCAAAAAGTCATAAACATTGGATCATCAACGTTTTCAGGGTGAAGGTTCATCACATGTGTAGCGTAAAATTCAATAACCAACTCCTGGTAAACTACTTCATGAATACCAAAGAAAGCAACCCAATCAGTATACACAGCACTTCGCCATTCCAACTGCAAATATTCCATAACAGTAGCATGTAAACCGCCTCGGTGCAAAACATTCCAATCAACCACCCGATGCGGTTCAAATTCTTTCCGAAGCAACTCTTGAACATCCGCCTTTCGTTGCTTAATAACCTCTGATCGACCATTAAACCTCAAATTAACATGCAAATCCGCTTGATAAATTGGAGGTTGCGGTTGAACCTCCTGAGATGCACCGGTTGCAGTACTGGAACTAGAAACACCCCTAGCATTACCACGTCCTCCTGTCTGAAAAACAAACACAATGACAACAAAAAGAGATATCCCAAAGGACATGTTAACGTTACCGATAACCTGCATTCTTTCAAAAGTACACTTAAAGCACACAATGTTAATGGTCACTTAAAAACACTCCAAAAGCATAAATCATAGAAAACTCCAACAACTATTATGCACTTAGAACCAATTTCCCAACTTTCATAAGTACTAAACGATGTAAGCAATTTCAAAACATGGACGTCAAATCAAGTCAACATACATCAATGCAATAACTGCATCCTCTCAACAAGATATGTAACTATAACCAAATAAATTAACAATCAAAACATACAGTCATAGCATACATATCATCAACACATGATAAACACAATCCCAAAAGTCAACTGAGTCAAACCTAGTCAATCAAGTCAAAATCTCCAATTACACATGAACCCTAGAATTCAAAATCAAAATCTAGATAATTTAAGCATGCATTCATGGTAATCATACTCAGCTAATAATCATACAACATTCAAAACATATCAATTTAACTCACAAATTCAAAACCCCCAATTAATCATACCTAAGAACCCTAGAAATCAAAGAATGAATTGATAGAACAATAGGCATGAAAATCGAAGTAATAACATGTTAAGCATACATAATCTTCAATAAAAATCGAACAATAACACGTAAACACACACCTACACTTGTTTTTCTCACAAACCCTAATGAAAATTAAAATTAAGCATGAGAAATAAAGAAAAACAAGCAAGAAGATGATAAATCATACCCTAGCCATGTTGTTAGTGTTGATTAGATGAAGATTCGTGAGTAAATCGAAGGTTTAATTGATGGGTTATGGTGTATTGAGAGCAGAAAATTCGAGAGAGATAAAGAGAATTAAGTGGTGGTGATGAAAAAGGCTGTAACAGCGTATATATCCCAACCTGCTGGAACACGTCGCGTTTCGCGACAGGTGGTCGCGTTCCGCGACAATGTTGATTCAAACGCGATAACATATGGGGTTCGGGACGGATCAAATTACCGCGTTTTGGTGGTGCCTGTCGCGATCCGTGACAGTTTTTTTTTTTTTTTTTTTGGTTTTATATTGTTTTTGGATTTTTCATTATAACTATCAAACAAATCAAAAATTCACACGAATACTTACAAAAACAAATAAAAAATACAAAACTCTACATGAATTGATTTTTTAACGAGTCGTTTTCTCGACTCATCCCCATGCTCATGTGTCATTCGGGTAGAGGGTGAGGTCCTCCCTCTCGGTGTTATCGAATGCCTCGTGATACAATTTTAACCTATGACCATTCACTTTAAAGCCTCTACCCTCGTCATCTAATAATTCTACGTGCCCGGTCGGAAAAGCTTTTTTCAACACGAATGGACCGGACCATCGTGACCTAAGCTTTCCGACGGAGAATTTGAACTTAGATTGAAATAACAAAACTTTATCGCCCGGTTCAAATTCTTTTCTCATCTTTAAACGCGCATCTTGCCATAACTTCGTTTTCTACTTATAAATGGGCGAATTCTCATAAGCATGGTTTCGCAATTCCTCAAGTTCATGAATTTGCAAAAATCGATGTTCTCCCGCTTCCTTAAGGTCGGTATTACACTGTTTAAGTGCCCAATACGCCTTATGCTCCACTTCAACCGGCAAATGATACGCTTTTCCATAAATGAGACGGAATGGTGTAGTACCAATGGGCGTTTTATATGCAGTTCGAAATGCCCATAGCGCGTCATTCAACTTCCGGTTCCAAATCTTAGGATTGTTTTTCACCGTTCTTTCAAGAATGCGTTTTAGTGCGCGGTTAGTATTCTCAACTTGGCCACTCGTTTGAGGGTGGTAAGCCGTGGAGAAATGGTGGGTTACTCCATACTTCTTGAGCACCTTCTCGAGTAGTTGATTTGCAAAGTGTGTACCACGATCACTAATCAAGGCTTTTGGAAGCCCGAAATGCGAAAAGAGATTTTTAAGGAAGTCAACGACGACTCTTGCGCCATTAGTAGGCAAAGCTTTAGCCTCCGCCCACTTTGACACGTAGTCAACCGTCACAAGGATGTATTTGCATTTGTTGGATGCGGGAAAAGGTCCCATGAAATCAATCCCCCAAATGTCAAATATCTCACAAACTTGAATACTCGTTTGAGGCATCTCATCTCTTTTAGAGATGTTTCCCGCCCTTTGGCAAGCGTCACAAGTTTTGATAAAGGCACTAGCATCTTTGAAAATGGTAGGCCAATAGAATCCCGAATCGAAGATTTTCTTAGCCGTATAATTAGCTCCAAGATGCCCACCCGTGGGTCCTTGGTGACAATGCTCTAGAATTTGTTGAGCTTCCTTCCCATAAACACAACGACGAATCACTTGATCCGCCCCAATTCAAAAAAGATGTGGGGCATCCCAAAAGTAAAACTTAATATCCGCAAAGAATTTCTTCTTTTGTTGGTAAGTTAAACCTTTTGAAAGAATGCCCGCGGCTAGATAATTAGCAATATCGGCGAACCAAGAATTTTCGGATTCAATTTCAATACCCATAAGGGACTCATTGGGTAATGTATCATGAATGTCCGATTCATTGAGTTCCTCTAGGTTTGGATTTTCAAGACGAGATAAATGATCCGCGGCTAAATTTTCGGCACCCTTTTTATCCTTGATCTCAATGTCAAATTCTTGGAGAAGAAGAATCCAACGAATGAGTCTAGGCTTAGCATCTTGTTTAGAGAACAAGTACTTAAGGGCCGAATGATCGGTGTAAACGACCGTTTTAGACAACACCAAATATGACCTAAATTTATCAAACGCAAAGACGACTGCAAGGAGCTCCTTTTCCGTGGTGGTATAATTCAATTGAGCCCCCATAAGTGTCTTACTCGCGTAATAAATAGGTTTAAAGTGATTAACGTGGCGTTGACCTAAAACCGCGCCTAGCGCGAAATCACTAGCATCACACATAAGCTCGAAAGGATGTGACAATCGGGAGATACCATGATAGGAGCGTGTGTGAGCTTCTCTTTTAAGAAGTTGAAAGCGTTCTCGCATTCGATATTAAAGTCGAATGGAACGTCCTTCTCAAGGAGTTTAGTTAGTGGTCGGGCAATCTTAGAAAAGTCCTTAATGAACCGTCTATAGAATCCCTCATGACCAAGAAAACTACGAATGGCTTTAACGTTTGTAGGTTTAGGAAGGCCTTATCAACCTCAATACCTGCACGAGAGATTTTGTGCCCTAAGACAATGCCTTCCTTCACCATGAAGTGGCATTTTTCCCAGTTAAGAACAAGGTTTGATTCCTCGCACCTTTTGAGAACTTTTTCAAGATTAGCAAGACACGAATCGAAAGAGTCTCCAAAGACAGAAAAATCGTCCATGAAAACTTCCATGAAGTCCTCAATCATGTCATGAAAGATGGCAACCATACACCTTTGGAAGGTGCTCAGAGCATTGCATAGCCCGAATGGCATTCGCCGATAAGCAAAGGTACCGAAAGTATAAGTAAATGTGGTTTTATCTTGGTCCTTCGGATTAATGGGGATTTGAAAGTAGCCTGAAAATCCATCTAGGAAGCAATAGAACTCCCTTCCTGCTAAACGCTCAAGTATTTGATCGATAAATGGGAGCGGGAAATGGTCCTTCCTAGTGGCATCGTTCAAACGACGATAGTCTATACAAACTCTCCACCCCGTGACGGTTCGAGTAGGGACAAGTTCATCCCTCTCGTTGAGAACAACAGTCGTGCCTCCCTTTTTGGGCACAACTTGAACAGGGCTTACCCACGGGCTGTCCGAGATGGGATAAATTAACCCGGCATCGAGCAATTTAACCACCTCTTTTTTAACAACCTCTTTCATATTCGGGTTTAGACGATGCTGCCTTTGTACCACGGGTTTAAAATCATCTTCCATTAGGATTCGATGAGTACAAAAGGCCGGATTGATGCCCGGTATGTCCGAGGTTTTCCAAGCTATTGCCCTTTTGTGGGATTTAAGAACGGAAACCAACCGACCCTTTTGGTCGCCGGTAAGTGTCGAAGAAATAATAACCGGCAATTGGGACATACCTTGAAGATAAGAATATTCCATGTGAGGTAGAAGTTCCTTAAGCTCCAAGGTAGGCGGTTCTTCGAGAGATGTTTTGATACGGAATTCATTTTTCAACCGGATAGTTTCAAATGATTCCGATTCTTTAAGCTCATCCTCTTTAAGAAATTCCTCCAACTCAACTTCCGGGTCGAAGTCATCGTTGACTTCACCCATCATGATTACATCCGACGTGTCTACACTTAACAATTCCTGCAAATCATGCTCAACACAATCGTCAATAACATCAATAGCAAAACATCCATCATCGGTTGAAATAGGGTGTCTCATGGCTTTATTTTTGTGACAAATCACCCTCTCATTCCCAACACCTAAGCTAAGTTTTTCTTTTTGAACGTGGATGATATCATCCGCGGTGTTGAGGAATGGTCGACCTAAAATAATGGGCACCTTAGTGTCCTCTCTCGTCTCTAAGATCACGAAATCAACTGGGAATACAAGTGACTCAACCTTTACCAATATGTCCTCGGCTATTCCAATGGGGGTATCAAAAGAGTGGTTCGCTAAGCGAATCCCCATTCTTTTAGGTTTCAAGTCTCCTAGGCCAAGTTTAAGATATAACGAATATGGCATAAGGTTAACACTAGCACCTAAGTCGGCAAGTGCATCGTACACTTCCGAATTACCCATAACACAAGGGATAAGAAAACTACCCGGGTCTCCCAATTTTGGAGGCATCTTGCTCTTTTTCAAGATGGCCAAACATTCCTTATGGAGGAATGCGGCGGATACCTCATGGTACTTACCTTTCTTGGAGATAAGGTCTTTGAGAAACTTCCCATAGTTAGGCATCCCTTGGAGTACTTCCGCGAGTGGCATGTTCACGCTAATCTGTTTAATCATGTTTGCAAATTTCTGATATTGACTAGCGAGCTTATCCTTCTTTAATGATTTCGGGTAAGGGATTAGTGCTTTGTATTCTTTCAACGGCGGTGATTTAGTTATGATCTCCGGCGGATCATCTTCCTTTTTCTCTTCGTCAGGCGACTTTTCTAACTCGGGCTCTTCCTCCTTTTGCTCCTCATTAATAGGTACCTGCAAAACATTAGGAAAAACAATAGGAGAAGACTTCGGAGTCTCCTTGTTAATAACCATACCACTTCGAGTGGTTATAGCATTCACGTGCTCATTCCTATCCAGCACCTTGTTATTTGGATTGGATTGTGTATTAGCTGGGAGAGCACCCAGTGGTCTCTCCAATAAAGATTGAGCGATACGCCCCACATCCCGTTCCAAGTTCTGAATCGAAGCCTGTTGATTTCTAACTTGCTGTTTAGTAGATTCCCCATCTTGCCTCAAAGTAGTGATACTTTCGTCCGTTTTCATAATAAAACCCCGTAGCAATTCCTCCAAAGGAGGCATCTTATTCTCTGGCTGCTGAACTGGTGGCATAGGCTGCTGGAAATTCTTAGGTGGTGCTTGCTGATTTCTGTTATTAAACCCAGGCGGCCTGTACGGATATACCTTCTGTTATTAAACCCAGGCGGCCTGTACGGATATACTACTCTGATAATTGTTACCACCCATATTATTCGCCTGATTGAAAAACTGTCTCCCACCCGGAAATTCACTAAGGGCAAAATCACCCTTCTTAACATAACCCAGATAATTAGCCTGTTCCTCCATTGACGCTTGATCACAATCTTTGGTTAGATGCGGTCCTTGGCAAAATTCACAACCCACTTTCATACCGTGCACCTCTTTAGTCATTGACTCCATTTGTCTCTTAAAAGTCGCAAGTTGAGCCTTAACTGTAGCAAGCTCGTCACTAGTTTCGGTACTAGCAACATAAGAAGAGCGAGAAAGATCTAATTCTTGATGCCAATCATACGAATGCGTGGCAGTATCTGAGATGATTTCATAAGCGTCATCCGGAGTCTTTTTCATCAAAGAACCACCTGCAGCAATATCAAGTTCTTTCCTTGTCGGCACATTAACACCTTTGTAGAAAATTTGGACCTTATTGAAGTTGTTCAACCCGTGTTGAGGACAATTACGTAACATTTTTCCGAACCGTGTCCAAGCATCATAAAGTGTCTCATGTGACTTCTGAATAAAATGATTAATTTCGCTCTGCAGTTGAGCGGCCTTTGCAGCTGGAAAGAAACGTTGCAAAAATTTATCTTCCATTGTAGCCCAACTATCAATTTCACCTTCAGGCAATGAGTCTAACCAATCTTTGGCGTCATCTTTCAAAGACCAAGGAAAAACCCTCAAATAGATAACTGTATCCGCGATATTTGCAATCTTGAACAAGTTGCAAATGCTTTTAAAGGAACGAAGGTGCTCGAATGCATCCTCCTTCGGTGTACCTCTGAATTGGCATTGGTGAGTTATCATATTAAGAATCTGTCCCTTGACTTCAAAATCTGTAGTGACTGGTGGTTGCCTGATGGCGTGTCCGTTGCCAGCCCTTGTGGCTATCATCAATGCTTCCATAGTCTGTCCTGCTGCTCCTTCAGCCATGTTAACTTCTTCCTTAATATATGTGACGATCGCTCCAAATCCATATGGACAAACACGTCATTCATTGATTTCATAGCGAGGTATTTGACCTCTATATGATACGTTTTGTAAACATTGCATTCTTTTGAAAAGGCACACCATAAATGAATATTTAAATCAAAGGTTTCCGACATCTGATGATTTCTACATATAGACAATCACCATAAATAATAGTTTACAACAGTACTTCCGTTGACAATGCAGTCAAAATAAGATACATGGTGATGATTTGGTGAATGCAACGTTTCCTTGAAAAATATGTCATGTAAGACTCCATGCACATAGCTTGTCTAACATCTAAGCAAACAGCGAAAGACTTCTAGGAAACCTGAGAATAAACATGCTAATAAGTGTCAACACAAAGGTTGGTGAGTTCATAGTTTTAATGTATCGTATAATCTGTATATAAAGGTGGATCACAAGATTTCAGTTGTTTCATCCAGAAACATTTATCAAAATATTCTACAAGATTGAGCACCCTGGTAACTAAGCTTTAACGTTTTAATAAGTACCCCTGTTTTAACATACATGCAACCAACATGTACAATACACGCAAACCAACGTGTACTAAACTCAAATAGCATACGTCTGTTTTATAGTTCAGGCTAGGGTTTCTATACCTGGAACAGACGGGGATGTCAAGCCCTATGGATCCATATATAACTACTCGCACCCACCAGTTCTTATAATCGGCAGTTACTAGTTACCAAAGCTAAGGGATTTTCAGTTCAAACTCAGTGTAGAATTAAGTATGTACTTGTATCCATTGCGTTTAAATAAAGTGCATGTATTCTCAGCCCAAAAATATAGATAAAAAGGGAGCAAATGAAACTCACCTTAGCAGCATATAAAGTTGTTCATCGTAATTTGACCGAAACTCGGCATATCAAATAATCGTAGATCTCAACCTAGAGAACATATGTTGGTCAATAAATGTCTATCAAGCTAGGTCAGGTCATAGTGTATCACAATCCTAATGCTCGAGATCGACACACAAAAGTTATCCAAAGTCGTTTCTAAAAGTAAATTTTGACAGTTGTTTAACCAAACGAGACGTGTTTTATATAAGGATTCATTTACTCAGCTGGTAATATTCAAAAATCCATTTTATCAATCTCGTAAACAAGTTGTTTAAATCCTAATTGCAGATTCAAAAGCAATTTCAATTAACGTCAATTATAATTCAGTTGACCATATCTTTTGATTCGTTCTTCGAAACTATCCGATATCTAAATGAAAAGTTATTGATTTTTCGCCAGCTTTCCGAAAACATGTATATCATATACCTTTTACCAGTAATATATGTATTTAATTCGTGATTCATTATAAACTGTTTAACGACGAAATTTAGTATACAAGCATGTATAAATATATACACTCGAGCACTAGTATGTATACACTATTAATTTATAAAATATAAAATATAAATGCTTACGTATTAATATTGAGATTTAATATTTGTTCCCACAAGTGACGGAGTCGGTAATTGGGGGAAGATATGAGGTTTTTAGGTTATTACGAGACTGTTGGTCATTACGTAACCCTCGTCCCTTTGACGACGTTACAACACGCTGTCTTATCAACGACCATAACGGTTATGTTCCACAAGACCAAGGATGGGAAGTAGTCCTAGTAAAACCAGAATGCATGACTTGTTTCTGGATGTATGAATTACGTGACTTTGTTGCCTTTGCTGAACGCCTTATTTATTAACTAGAATTATCTTCACAACTATCTCGTATCAAAGTTATTGTGTGCTATATTTCATGCTTTATGTAAAATAAGCGGTATTGTAAGTTTGTAAAATATTGTATAAAAGTTTGAACGCGAAATATTATTATAATCAGTTTTTCATATAGAATTGTAGTAGTTGAATTGTATATTAGCTACTAAGTATGAACTTAACGGGTAGGTACTACCCGAATTTAAACTTATAAAACGCTAATATGAAGAAAAAGCTTTTATAAATGAGTTCATATTATGCTACGAAATACTATTAACTACTCTTAATATTCTGTATGATTAACTTGTTCCATTTGACTATTTTGAAGGAAATGGCACTGACTACTCGACACACCGTGAATATGAATGAAGAGGAATTCCGTACTTTTCTAGCTTCAAACATAGCCACAGTACGGGCTGCGCTACATACCAACAATAACCTTGGATCTAGCAGTACAGGAAATCGTGTAGGATGCACCTACAAAGAATTCACTGCCTGCAAACCTTTGGAATTTGATGGAACCGAAGGACCGATCGGATTGAAACGGTGGACCGAGAAGGTCGAATCGGTGTTTGCCATAAGTAAGTGTACTGAAGAGGACAAAGTGAAGTACGCTACGCATACCTTCACGGGTTCTGCGTTAACATGGTGGAATACCTATCTAGAGCAAGTGGGACAAGATGATGCGTACGCACTACCGTGGTCAGCATTCAAGCACTTGATGAACGAGAAGTACCGTCCCAGAACCGAGGTCAATAAGCTCAAGACAGAACTTAGAGGGTTATGAACCCAAGGATTTGATATTACCACGTACGAAAGACGATTCACAGAATTGTGCCTATTGTGTCCGGGAGCGTTCGAAGATGAGGAAGAGAAGATCGATGCGTTTGTGAAAGGATTATCGGAAAGAATCCAAGAAGATATAAGTTCACACGAGCCCGCCTCCATACAACAGGCATGTAGAATGGCTCACAAACTAGTGAACCAGATTGAAGAAAGAATTAAAGAACAGACTGCTGAAGAGGCCAATGTGAAGCAAGTCAAAAGAAAGTGGGAGGAAAACGGTGATAAGAATCACCAATACAACAACAACAGCAATTACAACAATAATCGCAACAACTATCCTAACAATCGCAACATCAATCGCAACTACAACAAACGGTCCAACAACAACAACAACAACAACAGCAACTACAACAATCATCCCAATAACAATAACAACCGCAACAACAACAACAACAACAACAACAATCAGAAGCAGCTATGCCAAAGGTGTGAAAAGTATCACTCGGGGTTCTGCACCAAATTTTACAACAAGTGTAAAAGAAATGGTCATAGCGCGGCGAAGTGTGAGGTCTACGGACCAGGGGTTAACAGAACGAAAGGAACAAATGGTGTCGGAACGAGTAATGGCGGAGCAAGTAGTGTCGGAGCAAGTTATGCCAATGTAGTTTGTTATAAATGTGGAAAATCGATCCACATTATTAGAAATTGCCCGAACCAGGAGAACACGAATGGACAAGGCCCCGGAAGAGTTTTCAATATTAATGCGGCAGAGGCACAGGAAGACCCGGAGCTTATTACGGGTACGTTTCTTATTGACAATAAATCTGCTTACGTTTTATTTGATTCGGGTGCGGATAGAAGCTATATGAGTAGAGATTTTTGTGCTAAATTAAGTTGTTCATTGACGCCGTTGGATAGTAAATTTTTACTTGAATTAGCAAACGGTAAATTAATTTAAGCAGATAATATATGCCAGAATCGAGAAATTAAACTGGGTAGCGAAATATTTAAGATTGATTTGATACCAGTAGAGTTAGGGAGTTTTGATGTAATAGTTGGCATGGACTGGCTGAAGAAGGTGAAAGCAGAGATCGTATGTTATAAAAATACAATTCTCATTGTACGAGAAGAAGGAGAACCCTTAATGGTGTACGGAGAAAAGGGCAACATGAAGCTACATCTTATTAGTAATTTGAAAGCACAAAAACTAATAAGAAAAGGTTGCTATGCTATTCTAGCACACGTCGAGAAAGTACAAACTGAAGAAAAGAGCATCAATGATGTTCCCATCGCAAAAGAATTTCCCGATGTATTTCCGAAAGAATTACAGGGATTACCCCCACATCGATCCGTTGAATTTCAAATAGATCTTGTACCAGGAGCTGCACCAATAGCTCGTGCTCCTTACAGACTCGCACCCAGCGAGATGAAAGAACTGCAAAGCCAATTACAAGAACTTTTAGAGCGTGGTTTCATTCGACCAAGCACATCACCGTGGGGAGCTCCTGTTTTGTTTGTCAAGAGGAAAGATGGTACATTCAGGTTGTGTATCGACTACCGAGAGTTGAACAAACTTACCATCAAGAACCGCTACCCACTACCGAGAATCGACGACTTATTTGATCAACTACAAGGCTCGTCTGTTTATTCAAAGATTGACTTACGTTCCGGGTATCATCAAATGCGGGTGAAAGAAGATGATATTCCAAAGACTACTTTCAGAACACGTTACGGTCATTACTAGTTTATGGCCATGCCGTTTGGTTTAACTAATACACCAGCTGTGTTCATGGACCTTATGAACCGAGTGTGTGGACCATACCTTGACAAGTTTGTCATTGTTTTCATTGATGACATACTTATTTACTCAAAGAATGACCAAGAACACGGTGAACATTTGAGAAAGGTGTTAGAAGTATTGAGGAAGGAAGAATTGTACGCTAAATTTTCTAAGTGTGCATTTTGGTTGGAAGAAGTTCAATTCCTCGGTCACATAGTGAACAAAGAAGGTATTAAGGTGGATCCGGCAAAGATAGAAACTGTTGAAAAGTGGGAAACCCCGAAAACTCCAAAACATATACGCCAGTTTTTAGGACTAGCTGGTTACTACAGAAGGTTCATCCAAGACTTTTTCAGAATAGCAAAACCCTTGACTGCATTAACGCATAAAGGGAAGAAATTTGAATGGAAGGATGAACAAGAGAAAGCGTTTCAGTTATTGAAGAAAAAGCTAACTACGGCACCTATATTGTCATTGCCTGAAGGGAATGATGATTTTGTGATTTATTGTGACGCATCAAAGCAAGGTCTCGGTTGTATATTAATGCAACGAACGAAGGTGATTGCTTATACGTCTAGACAATTGAAGATTCACGAACAAAATTATACGACGCATGATTTGAAATTAGGCGCGGTTGTTTTTGCATTAAAGACTTGGAGGCACTACTTATATGGGGTTAAAAGTATTATATATACCGACCACAAAAGTCTTCAACACATATTTAATCAGAAACAACTGAATATGAGGCAGCGTAGGTGGATTGAATTGTTGAATGATTACGACTTTGAGATTCGTTACCACCCGGGGAAGGCAAATGTGGTAGCCGACGCCTTGAGCAGGAAGGACAGAGAACCCATTCGAGTAAAATCTATGAATATAATGATTCACAATAACCTTACTACTCAAATAAACGAGGCGCAACAAGGAGTTTTAAAAGAGGGAAATTTAAAGGATGAAATACCCAAAGGATCGGAGAAGCATCTTAATATTCGGGAAGACAGAACCCGGTATAGGGCTGAAAGGATTTGGGTACCAAAATTTGGAGATATGAGAGAAATGGTACTTAGAGAAGCTCATAAAACCAGATACTCAATACATCCTGGAACGGGGAAGATGTACAAGGATCTCAAGAAACATTTTTGGTGGCCGGGTATGAAAGCCAATGTTGCTAAATACGTAGGAGAATGTTTGACGTGTTCTAAGGTCAAAGCTGAGCATTAGAAACCATCAGGTCTACTTCAACAACCCGAAATCCCAGAATGGAAATGGGAAAACATTACCATGGATTTCATTACTAAATTGCCAAGGACTGCAAGTGGTTATGATACTATTTGGGCAATAGTTGATCGTCTCACCAAGTCAGCACACTTCCTGCCAATAAGAGAAGATGACAAGATGGAGAAGTTAGCACGACTGTATTTGAAGGAAGTCGTCTCCAGACATGGAATACTAATCTCTATTATCTCTGATAGGGATGTCAGATTTATTTCAAGATTCTGGCAGACATTACAGCAAGCATTGGGAACTCATCTAGACATGAGTACTGCCTATCATCCACAAACTGATGGGCAGAGCGAAAGGACGATACAAACGCTTGAAGATATGCTACGAGCTTGTGTTATTGATTTCGGAAACAGTTGGGATCGACATCTACCGTTAGCAGAATTTTCCTACAACAACAGCTACCATTCAAGCATTGAGATGGCGCCGTTTGAAGCACTTTATGGTAGAAAGTGCAGGTCTCCGATTTGTTGGAGTGAAGTGGGGGATAGACAGATTACGGGTCCGGAGATAATACAAGAAACTACCGAGAAAATCATCCAAATTCAACAAAGATTGAAAACCGCCCAGAGTCGACAAAAGAGCTACGCGGACAGTAAAAGAAAAGATATAGAGTTTGAAATTAGAGAAATGGTCATGCTTAAGGTTTCACCTTGGAAAGGCGTTGTTCGATTTGGTAAACGGGGAAAACTAAATCCAAGGTACATTGGACCATTCAAGATTATAGATCGTGTCGGACCAGTAGCTTACCAACTGGAGCTACCTCAACAACTCGCGGCTGTACATAACACTTTCCACGTCTCAAATTTGAAGAAATATTTTGCTAAAGAAGATCTCACTATTCCGTTGGACGAAATCCAAATCAATGAAAAACTTCAATTCATTGAAGAACCCGTTGAAATAATGGATCGTGAGGTTAAGAGACTTAAACAAAACAAGATACCGATTGTTAAGGTTCGATGGAATGCTCGTAGAGGATCCGAGTTCACCTGGGAGCGTGAAGATCAGATGAAGAAGAAATACCCGCATTTATTTCCAGAAGATACGTCAACACCTCCAACTGCTTAAAATTTCGGGACGAAATTTATTTAACGGGTAGGTACTGTAGTGACCCGAACTTTTCCATGTTTATATATATATATTAAATGAAATTGTTATTTACATGATTAAGTGTTTCCAACATGTTAAGCAATCAAACTTGTTAAGACTTGATTAATTGAAATAGGTTTCATATAGACAATTGACCACCCAAGTTGACCGGTGATTCACGAACGTTAAAACTTGTAAAAACTATACAATGACATATATATGGTTATATATATAGTTAACATGATTTTATTATAAGTATGTATCTCATTAGGTATTTTAACAATGAGTTATATATATATAAATGAGACTATTAATTTAAGAAACTCGAAAACGATATATATAACGATTATCGTTATAACAACGTCTTACTAGGTACATATGAATCATATTAAGATATTGTTACACTTGTTAATTATGTTAAATGATAAGTAAATATATTATTAAGTGTATTAACAATGAAATACATATGTAAAAATAAGACTACTAACTTAATGATTTCGAAACGAGACATATATGTAACGATTATCGTTGTAACGACATTTAACTGTATATATATCATACTAAGATATATTATATATCATAATATTATGATAATATAACAATTTAACATCTCATTTGTTATAATAAACAATGGGTTAACAACATTCAACAAGATCGTTAACCTAAAGGTTTCAAAACAACATATACATGTAACGACTAACGATGACTTAACGACTCAGTTAAAATGTATATACATGTAGTGTTTTAATATGTATTCATACCCTTTTGAAAGACTTAAAGACACTTAACAAAATACTTCTACTTAACAAAAATGCTTACAAAATACATCGTCGTTCAGTTTCATCACCAATTCTACTCGTATGCACCCGTATTCGTACTCGTACAATACACAGCTTTTAGATGTATGTACTATTGGTATATACACTCCAATGATCAGCTCTTAGCAGCCCATGTGAGTCACCTAACACATGTGGGAACCATCATTTGGCAACTAGCATGAAATATCTCATAAAATTACAAAAATATGAGTAATCATTCATGACTTATTTACATGAAAACAAAATTACATATCCTTTATATCTAATCCATACACCAACGACCAAAAACACCTACAAACACTTTCATTCTTCAATTTTCTTCATCTAATTGATCTCTCTCAAGTTCTATCTTCAAGTTCTAAGTGTTCTACATAAATTCCAAAAGTTCTAGTTTCATAAAATCAAGAATACTTCCAAGATTGCAAGTTTACTTCCAAGTTTTCTAAATCCATTCCAAGTAATCATCCAAGATCAAGAAACCTTTGTTACTTACAGTAGGTTATCTTTCTAATACAAGGTAATAATCATATTCAAACTTTAATTCAATTGCTATAACTATAACAATCTTATTTCGAGTGGAAATCTTACTTGAAATTGTTTTCGTGTCATGATTCTGCTTCAAGAACTTTCAAGCCATCCAAGGATCCTTTGAAGCTAGATCTATTTTTCTCATTTCCAGTAGGTTTATCCAAGGAACTTGAGGTAGTAATGATGTTCATAACATCATTCGATTCATACATATAAAGCTATCTTATTCGAAGGTTTAAACTTGTAATCACTAGAACATAGTTTAGTTAATTCTAAACTTGTTCGCAAATAAAAGTTAATTCTTCTAACTTGACTTTTAAAATCAACTAAACACATGTTCTATATCTATATGATATGCTAACTTAATGATTTAAAACCTGGAAACACGAAAAACACCGTAAAATCGGATTTACGCCGTCGTAGTAACACCGCGGGCTGTTTTGGGTTAGTTAATTAAAAACTATGATAAACTTTGATTTAAAAGTTGTTATGCTTGGAAAATGATTTTTATTATGAACATGAAACTATATCCAAAAATTATGGTTAAACTCAAAGTGGAAGTATGTTTTCTAAAATGGTCATCTAGACATCGTTCTTTCGACTGAAATGACTCTACCTTTACAAAAACGACTTGTAACTTATTTTTCCGACTATAAACCTATACTTTTTCTATTTAGATTCATAAAATAGAGTTTAATATGAAACCATAGCAATTTGATTCACTCAAAACGGATTTAAAATGAAGAAGTTATGGGTAAAACAAGATTGGATAATTTTTCTCATTTTAGCTACGTGAAAATTGGTAACAAATCTATTCCAACCATAACTTAATCAACTTGTATTGTATATTATGTAATCTTGAGATACCATAGACACGTATACAATGTTTCGACCTATCATGTCGACACATCTATATATATTTCGGAACAACCATAGACACTCTATATGTGAATGTTGGAGTTAGCTATACAGGGTTGAGGTTGATTCCAAAATATATATAGTTTGAGTTGTGATCAATACTGAGATACGTATACACTGGTTCGTGGATTGATTCAAGATAATATTTATAGATTTATTTATGTACATCTAACTGTGGACAACTAGTTGTAGGTTACTAACGAGGACAGCTGACTTAATAAAATTAAAACATCAAAATGTATTAAAAGTATTGTAAATATATTTTGAACATACTTTGATATATATGTATATATTGTTATAGGTTCGTGAATCAACCAGTGGCCAAGTCTTACTTCCCGACGAAGTAAAAATCCGTGAAAGTGAGTTATAGTCCCACTTTTAAAATCTAATATTTTTGGGATGAGAATACATGCAGGTTTTATAAATGATTTACAAAATAGACACAAGTACGTGAAACTACATTCTATGGTTGAATTATCAAAATCGAATATGCCCCTTTTTTATTAAGTCTGGTAATCTAAGAATTAGGGAACAGACACCCTAATTGACGCGAATCCTAAAGATAGATCTATTGGGCCTAACAAACCCCATCCAAAGTACCGGATGCTTTAGTACTTCAAAATTTATATCATATCCGAAGGGTGTCCCGGAATGATGGGGATATTCTTATATATGCATCTTGTTAATGTCGGTTACCAGGTGTTCACCATATGAATGATTTTTATCTCTATGTATGGGATGTGTATTGAAATATGAAATCTTGTGGTCTATTGTTACGATTTGATATATATAGGTGAAACCTATAACTCACCAACATTTTTGTTGACGTTTAAAGCATGGTTATTCTCAGGTGAATACTAAGAGCTTCCGCTGTCGCATACTTAAATAAGGACGAGATTTGGAGTCCATGCTTGTATAATATTGTGTAAAAACTGCATTCAAGAAACTTATTTCGTTGTAACATATTTGTATTGTAAACCATTATGTAATGGCCGCGTGTAAACAAGATATTTTAGATTATCATTATTTGATAATCTACGTAAAGCTTTTTAAACCTTTATTGATGAAATAAAGGTTATGGTTTGTTTTAAAATGAATGCAGTCTTTGAAAAATGTCTCATATAGAGGTCAAAACCTCGCAACGAAATCAATTAATATGGAACGTTTTTAATCAATAAGAACGGGACATTTCACTAATTAACACTTTTATAATTCAAAAATATCAAGAACACAAAATCTAGTGATTTTAGAAAGTTACCCAAAGGAGGTGAAATTGGTATCAAATTGTAGAGGATGAAGAGAGGATTCCAAATATGTAATTTGTTTTGATGTTAGCTTCTAAATCCGAATTTAGATGATGAATCAATGGTTTAGGTGTTTGAGAGCATAAAAGGGAAGAAAGAAAAAGAGGAAGGAGGTGATGAATTGAAGTGTGTGGTGGTGAGGAGTTACTAGTTAGTCAAGTTTGCCCGAGTGGCAAGATTAGTCCCTCAAGTTTGTAGTCGGGTGCGGGAATTAACCAAACGAATTATTTTAAATTACACGAGAGTACGGGAGACGTTATAATCCAATAACAAAAAAAATATTAAGAATGTTAGCTATCGGAGGATACGAATCTAGTTATGAAGGATATTATTGAAATAAAAAGACGGGCGTTAAAATAATTTAACGAAAAAATGCGGGATGTTACAATTTGATTGTTCGCATCTAATAAGCATTCGTTCAAGATTAACTAGACATGTTTCAAAAGTATCACCGAAGATTGAAAAGTCATCCATGAAAACTTCCATGCATTCTTCTATCATGTCGTGAAAAATCGCCATCATGCACCTTTGAAAGGTTGCTGGGGCGTTGCATAATCCAAGATGCGTTTGTAAGTAAAAGTACCATAAGGGCACGTGAATGTGGTTTTCTCTTGATCCTCAGGTACGATTGGAATTTGAAAGTATCCAAAGAAACCGTCAAGAAAACAATAGTAACTATTCCCAGCTAACCTTTCCAACATTTGGTCAATGAAAGGTAAGGGAAAGTGATCTTTTCTGGTGGCGTCATTTAGTTTTCTTTAATCAATACAGACACGCCATCCTGTTACAGTCCTAGCAGGAATAAGCTCATCTTTTTCATTTGTGATGACAGTCATGCCACCCTTCTTAGGTACGCATTGAACTGGGCTTACCCATGGACTATCAGAGATTGGATAATTTAAACCTGCATCGAGCAGTTTAATAATTTCTTTCTTAACAACATCTTGCATATTTGGATTTAGTCTTCGTTGGCGTTGCACATATGTTTTATGACCTTCTTCCATAAGGATTTTATGCGTGTAATACGAAGGACTTATTCCTTTAATGTCATGAATCTTCCATGCAATAGCTGGTTTATGAGCTTTTAGCACAGAAATGAGTTAAGATTTTTCATTTTCTGTAAGAGAAGACGATATTATTACAGGTAATTTAGATTCATCATGTGAATAAGCGTATTCCAAATGGTTTGGAAGTGGCTTTAACTCTAATATCGGTGGTTCTTCTATCGATGATTTGTATCGATATCTGTCTTCCTTTTTAGCATTTGAAGTTCTTCTGTTGTTGGTTCGTATTCATTAGCCATGAGTGCGGCTAACATTTCAGCTTCATCAATTGGTTCAGTTCCTTCTCCTGAAGAACATTCTCCTGTTCCTTGTAATTCTGGAAATTCTTCTAACAATTCTGCATGTGAATCTATAGTTTGAATATCATAACATGTATCGTCTGCAGATTGTGGTTGTTGTATGGATCTATCAACAGAAAAGGTAACACTCTCGTCCTCTATACTTAGGGTCAGTTTCTTACCAAACACGTATATTATTGCTTTAGCCGTGTTTAAGAATGGTCTTCCTAATATGAGAGGAACTCGAGAATCTTCTTCCATGTCCAGAATTACAAAATCTACTGGAAATACTAAAGTACCAACTTTAACTAGCATGTTCTCCATTATCCCTCTAGGATATTTTACTGATCGATCGGCTAGTTGTATGCTTATTCTTGTTGGTTTCAATTCTCCAAGGTCTAGTTTAGTGTATAGTGAATATGACATTAAATTTATACTAGCACCTAAGTCTGCCAGTGCTTCTATTGAACTAAGACTACCCAGAAAACATGAAATTGTGAAACTTCCTGGATCTGAGAGTTTTTATGGTAGCTTATTCAACAACACTGCAGAACAATTAGCATTCATTGTAACAGCCGAGAGTTCTTCCATTTTCTTTCTATTTGTGATTAGATCTTTCAAGAATTTAGCATATCTTGGCATTCCTGAAATCACATCAATGAAAGGAAGATTGACATTTATTTGTTTAAACATATCCAAGAATTTGGATTGCTCAGCTTCAAGTCTTTCTTTTCTCATTTTACTCGGGTAAGGAAGTGGTGGTTGGTATGGTTTAACATAAGGCTTTGCCTTAACTGTGTTATCTTCATTAACCTTTTCAACTACCGGTTCTGTTTCTTTCTCTTGCTCAGGTTGTGGTGCTTGTGGAGTAGGAATAGAGTCATCAGAAATTATAGGTATTTCAGGTGATTTAAGTGTAATACCACTTCTTATGGTAATGGCTTTAGCTGTTTCATTCCAGGAGTTAGCATTTGTATCGCTAGGTAGACTCCCAGGTTTTCTTTCACCTATCAACCTTGCTAGGTTACTCACTTCTTGTTCCAAATTTTGTATAGAAGCTTGTTGATTTCTAAATGCTTGAGCATTTTGTTCATTAGTTTGTTTATGAGATGTGAAAAACTGCGTTTGAGGTTCAACTAGCTTCGACATCATATCTTCTAAATTTGGCTTTTTATCATCGGTTTGGGGTGGTTTATTTGGAAAAATAGGTCTTTGCTGGTTGTAAGTATTGTTAGATACTTGTTAATTGCTAGGACCTTGTTGATTGTTGTATGGAACATTTCGGTTATAATTCTGATTTTGATTGTAGTTTGGTCTTGGCGGTTGATAATTATTTTGATAATTATTTCCAGGCCTTTGGTTCATGTATGAAACATTCTCTCTTTGTTCCATTGTTTGTTCAATACTGAGACAATCTTTTGTCAAATGTGGTCCTCCACACTGCTCACAACTAATTCGTATTGCGTGAATATCTTTAGTCGTCTTTTCCATTCGTCTCTCGAAAGCATCTAACTTTGCGGAAATGGAATCAAAGTCATGGCTAGAATCGGCTCTAGCCGCTTTAGATGATCTAACGATGTCTTTTTCTTGATGCCACTCATGTGAGTGGGAGGCTGTGTTATCAATAATTTTGTAAGCTTCAGATGCGGTTTTCTTCATAATGGAACCACCAGCTGCTATGTCGATGTCTTTTCGTGTAGTAATGTCGCATCCTTGGTAGAATATTTGTACTATTTGATAAGTGTCTAAACCGTGTTAGGGACATCCTCTCAACAACTTTCCAAATCTTGTCCACGCCTCATATAAAGTTTCATTTGGCTTTTGTGTGAACGTAACAATTTCTCCTTAAAGTCTCACGGCTTTAGATGCCGGAAAGAATCTTTTAAGAAATTTCTCAACTAAAACATCCCATGTATCAATCGCCCCTTCAGGTAACGATTCTAACCAATCTTTGGCTTCTCCCTTTAAAGTCCAGGGAAATAACATGAGATAGATCTGTTCATCCTCAACTTCTCTAATTTTGAATAGAGTACAGATCATATTAAAGGTACGAAGATGTTCGTTTAGATCTTCCTTCGGCGTACCACTAAATTGGCATTGATTAGTTACCATGTGTAGGATTTGTCCTTTGATTTCATAATCTGGCGCATTAATGTCTGGTTGAGTAATTGCATGACCTTGGCCAGTGCGTGTAGCTCTCATTCGATCTTTCATACTTAGAGGTTCCTGATTTTCCATGATTGAGTTTGTTGAATCTGAATCACTAGAGGATTATGATTTAATGGTTTCTTCCTCGACAATCTCTGGATGAGTGATTTGTGGTTCAGGAGGAATGATTATTGGTTCAGGATCTCTGAATTGTCCTTGAATATCCTCCGGGTTCTCAATTGTGAGGTCGGGCTCAAAAAATGGATTATCGGAAATTTGAATTGGAGTACTTGGTCGACTAGATGACGATTCTAAAGAAAAATCAACGGCGACAATATTGGCTAGATGTCTTGATCGAGTTACAGGAGGTGAACGTATGAAAGGTGGTGACCATTTTGCTCGGTGCATTCACTAAATATCCTATTAGTTATAAAAATAAAAAAATTATATAAGTTATCAAATTAATAAACATTTTTGATTTTGCCCACGTTTCGAATAGCCAATAGATGCAGCAGGTAGCCAGGACCCTTTAAATCGGAAGCCCACAACTCGCCACTAACAAATCCAGCTATTACTACGAACCAAAAAATTTTGGATGTCTATAAATTTAACCGCGTAAAATAATTTTTCGTCGAAATTTTGAAGATAAAATCTATGTCCTAAAAACTAGAGCGTCGAGAAATAAGAGGAAGAAAAAGAGTGCGTCGAAAAATAAAAGGTCGAAAAACAATAATAAGAAAGTAGAGCGTCGAAACTTAAAAGTCTAAAACTAAATATTAAAAGTTGCGTCTAAAGGTATTAAAGCTTAAAAGGAATTCTATATCCAAAACGGTAATAACTTAATAGGCACTAAAATCTATTAAATATTAAAGCGATAAGTGACGTCGTAAAATTCTAAAGCGTCTAAATCTTAATCTAAAGAAAAAGCACTTAAGGGATTTTACGGCAAAGCCTAAAGATCTAGAAATACAAATTAACTACGGCAAAAACTAAGTTTAAAACTAATTACGAACGATAAATATACAAATTACGAATTATATGATTAAAATATACAATTTATAAAAAGAAACAAAAATGATAAAATTGCTAATTTTTATAAAAATATTATTTTTATATTATTATTTTATAAAAATATTAATTTATATATTAATAAAACTAATTAAAAATAATAATCACAAATTATAATTAAACTAAACTAAATATATTAAATTAAAACCCTAATTAGGTTTAATAATAATATAATAATTATAATTAATTAAAACCCTAAATTCGTAATTAATGCAGTCAAACAGCTGTCAGAGCAGCTCCGCGACTGTGGTATTCTGTAAGTGTGGAGCTCAGCGATTGCGGAGCTATGCAGGCTCAGATGATGGCAGGTTCAAACGATGCAGGTTCAATTTTCTTTTTATTTTTTATTTTTTATTTTTTATTTTTATTTTGTTTTTAATTTAAAAAAATATTACTTAACTAAAAAAAATAAAAACTTTTATATTTAAACTCTTACAAATATAGAAATATATACTTTTTTATGTTTTTGTATTTTAAAACTTATATAAAATAATATTTTTACAAAAGTTGCTTAAAAACTAATTTTTTTATAGCGTTTCGCTTCGGTGTTGATGAAGTCCCCGGCAGCGGCGCCAAAAATACTTGATGTGTGCTAGGTGTAGTACGAAATAGATTATATATTATTATAAAATACTATTAAATACGATACAATTTACACAAGTTATTTATATATTTATAGAATAGAATGGATATACCTAAACCTTGCTGCAACACTTATAGGAAGTGTACCTAATCGTAGAGTAGTGTAGTTTTTAGTAAGTCCGGTTCGTTCCACAGGGAGCTATCTGAGTTTAACGCTGTATATATTTTAAACTATATTTGTATAAATATATATATAAGAAATATTATTATTATTATAAAAGGGAGTTTTCCCGTTTAATGACCGGTTTGTCGATTTTATGTCTTAAGTCACAATTAAAACCTAATGTAAAATATTAAATATAAATACAACTTAATTTAAAGCGTAAAGTAAATGACGATAAATAAAAGTGCGATAAAATAAAAGTGCGATAATTAAAAGTGCAATAATTTAAAGTACGATAAATAAAATGACGATAAATAAAAGTGCGATGAGATATAAAATAAAGGAATTATGCTTATTTAAACTTCCGTAATCATGATGTTCGACGTGTTGATTTTAATTTATTACCATGGGTTAATTGTCCTTTGTCCTGGATTATTCGATATGTCCATCTGGTTTTTGTTCATAACAGTCCATCGGTCATAAATATAAAGTGCGAGTGTCCTCATCAAATTATCCTTATACCCGAAGTCAAATTTTCCAACTAATTGGGGACTTAAACTGTAACAAGGTCTTAATACTTTGTTAATGATTACACCAGGTTATCGACTGCGTGTAACCCAAGGTTTTAATACGTTGTTAACAATTACACCAATTTTCCTTGTATGTAATCCACCCCTGTTTTAATGAGTCCATTGACTATTAATCCATCCCCCTGTCCGGTCAAATGAACGATTATTAGTATTTATAAATATCCCGCCCATCGTGTCCGATCGAGTGTATGTGGTTATTTATAATTACTCAAATTGTAAATCTCTATATTAAATTAACGAACTATCATTCAGTTAAACAAATATAAAGCCCATTAATAGCCCATAGTCCAATTTCCACAAGTGTCGGTCTTTTGTCCAAACCTCAATTATGGTCCAAAGCCCAATAACCCTGTCTTTATATTTAGTCCAACATCACGATTACTTCGGCTTAAATAAACATAATAATAACATAGCTACGAGACATTAACTTAAAAAGGTTGAACATAACTTACAATGAGTATTAATCGCGTAGTGTTAAACGGACAGAATTTCGACTTACAAACTTAAAACATTCGTGATGTGTGCGATGTGGTGTATAAAATAGTTATATTTTTACTACGAAATACTATTAAATACGATACAATTTTACACAAGTGATTTATTTATTTATAGAGTGGATATACCTAAACCTTGCTACAACACTTATAGGCAGTGTACCTAATCGTACAGTAGTGTAATTTTTAGTAAGTCCGGTTCGTTCCACAGGGAGACTTAGCCAAGTTTAACGCTATATTTATAACTTATGATTGTAAAAATACAAAAATATATATAAGTAGTATTATTATTATAAAAAGGGGTATTTTTACTGTTTAATGATCGGTTTGTCGATTTTTAAAACTTTAGTCGCAGTTAAAACCTAATGTAAAATATTAAAAATAAATATAACTTAATTTTAAGCGTAAAGTAAATGACGATAATGAAATTGCGATAAATAAAAGTGCGATAAATAAAATTGCGATAATTAAAAAAAATACGATAATTAAAAGTGCAATTAAATATGAAATAAAGAAATTATGCTTATTTAAACTTCCGTAATCATGATGTTCGACGTGTTGTTTTTAGTTTATTCCCATGGGTTAATTGTCCTTTGTCCTGGATTATTTAATATGTCCATACGGATTTGTCCATAATAGTCCATCAGTCATAATCATAAAGTGCAGAAGTCTTCATCAAATTATTCTTATTCCCGAAGTCAAATATTCCAACTAATTGGGGATTCGAATTGTAACAAGGTCTTAATACTTTGTTTAATGAATACACCAGGTTATCGACTGCGTGTAGTCCAAGGTTTTACTACTTTGTTAACAATTACACCAATTACCTTGAATGTAATCCACCCCTGTTTCAACAAGTCTATTAACTATTAATCCAGTTCTGTGTCCGGTAAAATGAACAATTATTGGTATTTATAGATATCCCGCCCCAGTCAAGCGTATGTGGTTATATATAAATACATCAAATTATAAGTCTATATATTAAATTAACGAGGTATCATTTAGTTAATATAAAACCCATTAATAGCCCATAGTCTAATTTCTACAAGTGTCGTTCTTTTATCCAAACCCTAATTATGGTCCAAAGCCCAATTACCCAATTTAAATATTTTTAGCCCAACATCACGATTACTTCAATTTAAATAAGTATAATAATAACTTAGCTAAGAGACATTAAATTAAAAAGGTTGAACATAACTTACAATGATTAAAAATAGCGTAGCGTTACACGGACAGAATTTCGACTTACACCCTTACAACATTCGCTAACATACCCTTATTATTAGAATTTAAAATTAAAATTAAAATTACAATTAAAATATATATATATATATATATATATATATATATATATATATATATATATATATATATATATATATATATATATATATATATATATATATACGTATGAAAGAAAGGAAAGAAAAATATATGTTTTTTGTTGCTCAAAACCGCGAAATTTATAGGCATGTGGTATGGTACCTACTGCCATGCGATCGCATGGATTTCTCTCATCCAGGCCATGCAATCGCATGGCCTGCTTTTCCAGGTCACATGTCTTTGTTTGCATTCTGCCGACGGTTTTTATAAATAAATATAATATATAAAAAATTTTAAGAATTATTTAAATATTATATTATAATTATGTGCATAGTTGACTTGTAATTTTTAGTCCGTTGCGTCGAGCGTTGAGAGTTGACTCTGGTCCCGGTTCCGGTTCCGGATTTTCGAACGTCCTTGCGTACAATTTAATATCTTGTATTTTGCGTTTTGCGTCTTGTACTCTTGTAATTTTGAGACGTTTCTCATCAATAATTTGAACCTCTTTGATTGTACTTTGTACTTTTGAGCTTTTTGGTCTTTTACGTCTTCAATTCGTCGAATCTGTCTTTTGTCTTCACCTTTTATTATTTAAACGAATATCACTTATAACTAGAACAATTGCAACTAAAAGCTTGTCTTTCTTGAGGGATAATGCTATGAAATATATGTTTGTTTTTAGCATTATCAAATATTCCCACACTTGAGCGTTGCTTGTCCTCAAGCAATATAGTCTTGAAATAAAAATACTAGAATCACTTCTTTATTCTTCACACTTTGTACATCAGTGATTTCTATACGGCGGTATAAAAAATGGTAGTAACGATGTGGTTTACAGTCCCATATGACTATAAAAATTTAGATCCTTAAGGAAATTGGATCTTTATGAAAACATTTGATCTTTTGAAAAGTTAATCTAGCTTTTACCCTAGATAAGTTTTCCGGAATAACCCTTCACCGGTGTTGCAAAATGTTTTTGTGGGTTTGGTGGGTTTCAGATTTGAAAATTTTAGCTCAAAACTTATGGTTTTGTGTCACCCACTTGCTAACCTTGTATTAGGAAAGTAACACGTCCAGTATACTTGTTCCGTATATTACCTTTCGATAAACTACCGTCCGGTTGTAAAGGAAAGCGTTGAACAAGCAACTGTTAAGGCAATGTCCCCTGACATGCTTTTAATTATGGTCTATAACGTGTCGGATGCAATTACTATCCTTGGTAGGAGCAATAGTAAAGCTCACCCTTATGGTTTTTTCGGTCTGGCACAAGGTCCTGTCTTCGACCATGGTATGCAACCACCGTTCTTACGGTTGACACCCAATTTGGTTCAGGTAACCTAATGAATTCCAGGTGAATTTCTAGGATTTTATGTTCAATGGTAATGAACGCATTAAAAATGGGTTTTTTAGAAAACAAATCGGTTTGTAATTTTGATCAAAATATTTTCTCGTTCAAGCTCGAGTTTAGATATCATCGAATTCTATGAGTTTGAATTTCAATCTTTAAAAGTCAATCTCAAGGATTGAGTAATATCAGTCTTAAAAGCTGATTTTTAATCTTTAAGGATATTATCCTTTTCTGGGGGTCTGATTCATTAGTCTTATCAAGCTAATTTGCACGGCGTCCTCCCCATTTTACGAGACAGATCCTCTCATGGTTAGGATAAGTCTGACCACTTGGCGACCCTGTTTGATGCTGAGGTCCGTGGATTTCCTGCTGATTTTCGAGAAAACTTTTCAAGGTTTTTCGTAGACTCTACAACTGGTCTGGACGACAACTTCCTGACCTAAATCAAGAAGCGCGTTTCTTTTTCGGAAGACTTTACTTCCTTTTAATGATGGAATTGATTCATTGTGTAGATCCATCTTTCTTTCAAATATATTACAAGAAATTGGGTAAAACTGATAAAATTGTCCAAAACAAAAGTATGTTCAGTTATTTGTACAAAAATATGTGATATATATTTTAAATAAATTGGTAAATATTTCCCACACTTGGCTTTTATTTTCCTTTTTATTGTCCTCTATTCCATTTTAAATGAATTCTAACATTTTGGTTTGTTTTTCAATTTATGTCCTTTCCGAGGTAACAATAATTTCGGTGTTAATACCTAGTTTTATCGTTCATAAATATGTACAAACATGATTTTGAATTTATTTAATTGAAAATTTTTAAAAATTTTACTAGAATTGGGTAGTCAGTATATAAGACTAGGGCTGTTCTTTATTATCCGAGAGCACTAGATTCTAATACAACTACTGCGTTACTAGTATTTTTTTAATGGTGACCAAGTGTTTAAATTAAAAATTTTAAAAATCCGAAAGAATTTAACCTCTTCCCACACTTAAGATCTTGCAATGCCCTCATTTGCAAGAAATCAGTAAAAATTTAAATTATTGAGGATGATTAGCGTAGAAACATGATTAAATTTTACCAAAGTTTTCAAATATATTGGCGTTTGTTTGCTGAATGATAAATGGTGCATATCATTTGTTCATTCTGTTTTGTTGTTACATCACATTTGTTTTTCATTTTGTCGTCAAAATCAGTAGCTTTTGCTGAACTTAATGCCAGTCTTTGAAAATGCGCTGTTTTACCCTGTTGTGTATATGAAATAAAATACATACAATACAAATATAAATATGCATGGTAATTTGAAATGGGACTTAAAATCCCACTTTCAAATCAAATATGAAATATTTGTACAAAATAATAAAAATATTAAACAATACATTAATGTATCACAATATCATATGTTTAAACATAAATAAATAAAAATAATAAAAAGATAAAAATCATAAAAATCACCAACAGAAAATATATCAATCTGGATAGGGGTTCCAGTTCATGTCATCGTCCGGGTTCCATGGTTGGTGATAGGTGTACTGGTAGGCCTGGTTAGGGTCGTAGAGAGTATATGGTGGTCTCATCTCAGGCTGGTGTGGAGGATAGTAAGCGGGTCGGGTCGGTACGTAATGATCCTGAGGTGACAGCCGGCTCATGATCTGACACTGATGATAGTCCCATCTATCATGATGTCATTGCCTGGAATGCTCGTAATCATTCCGGGCTTGCCACTGCTCCATCCGACTAAATCTCTCCCCGTTTGTCATATCTACCTCATCTACACGCTGGTAGACGTCAGTCATAGCCTCCCTAATGACATCCCTAATGTCATCCGCTTCCTCCATTTCCTCATCTGATCCTCTCTCTACATAAAGTAACGAACTCGGTATTGGAATATGTCTGATTCGTCGAGCATTTTCCTTCGTGTGACCATTTTCCGCATTTGTGACATCTTTCAAGGTGTCGTGCTCTTCTTTTCGCTGCGGATTTTGATTTTCCTTTACCAAAAAGTAACTTATTATGATCGCTTCTGAGTTCTTTTCTTACTCCGTCCAATTTGGCTCTTATTACTGATACCAGGTCACTCGGGAGTGTGTCATTATTACGTTTAGTGATCAAAGCATGTAGCATTAGACCATAGTTTAGATTAAAGGAATTCTTCATCTCGTAAAACCTAAAAAAAATAAAAATTCAGAATGGGGGGAGAAGACTAGTTCTTTAGGGTCTGCTAGGGAAAGACCATTCGGATTCCATTCTCGAGAACTACACGAAAACAGAATATCTAACTCTAACAGAAATATATATTATCCTAAAAAGATTCGAACTTTCCCACACTTAGTTAGATGTGGTGCTGAAATTGTGATTGACTTCATTGTCAACTTCCATCGGACCATGTATGTAATGTTTAACTCTGTGACCATTAACTTTAAATTCAATCCCATTTGAATTTATTAATTCTATTGTTCCGTATGGGAAAACTCTTTTGACTATGAATGGTCCAGACCATCTTGATTTCAATTTTCCAGGAAATAGCTTGAATCGTGAATTGAAAAGAACTCTGTCTCCTTCTTTAAATTCTTTTGAACTTCTGATTCTTTTATCATGCCATTTCTTCGTTCTTTCTTTATAGATTAACGAATTTTCGTATGCTTCATATCTTAACTCTTCTAATTCATTTAGTTGACTTAATTGTAGACGTCCAGCTTCATGTAAATCAAGATTACATGTCTTCAAAGCCCAAAATACTTTGTGTTCAATTTCTACTGGAAGATGACATGCTTTTTCGTAAACGAGTTTAAAAGGTGTGGTTCCAATTGGAGTTTTGTAGGCTGTTCTAAAAGCCCAGAGTACATCCTCCAATTTCATGGAACATTCCTTCGGATTTGATCCTACGGTTTTCTCTAGAATATGTTTTAAAGCTCGGTTAGTATTTTCAACTTGTCCACTTATTTGTGGATGATAAACGGTTGAGATTTTATGAGTTACTCCATATCTTTTGAGAATTTTCTCAAGTTGATTATTACAAAAATGAGTACCCCGATCACTTATTAAAGCTTTCGGTGTTCCGAACCTTGCAAAAAGATGTTTTAAAAAGTTGACTACAACTCGTGCATCGTTAGTTGAGAGAGCTTGTGCTTCCTCCCATTTAGATACATAATCAATGGCAACGAGAATGTAGAGATTATTATGAGATTTTGGAAATGGACCCATAAAGTCAATACCCCAAATGTCAAATACTTCACATACTTGAATGACATTTTGTGGCATTTCATCACGTTGACTTATTTTTCCGGCCCTTTGACAAGCATCACAGGATTTGCAAAGAAGGTGTGCGTCTTTGAAAATTGTAGGCCAATAGAATCCAGCATCGTAAACTTTTCTTGCTGTAAGTTAAGGCCCATAATGCCCTCCTGTTGGTCCTGTGTGACAATGTTTTAAGATTTGACTAGCTTCATCTCCGAATACACATCGGCGTATTATTCCATCGGGATAACTTTTAAACAAATGTGGATCTTCCCAGAAATAGTGTTTTATATCACTAAAGAATTTCTTTCGTTTTTGGTACGATAATCCTTTTTCAAGGAATCCACATACTAAGTAGTTTTCATAGTCTGCAAACTATGGAATTTCATTATAATCTATCTTTAATAGATATTCATCAGGAAAGTTGTCTTGTATGGCCGATTCATTTAGAACTTCTAATTCGGGATTTTCAAGACGAGAAAGATGATCAGCGGCGAGATTTTCTGCTCCCTTTTTATCTCTGATTTCAATATCGAACTCTTGTAAGAGTAAGATCTAACGGATTAATCTTGGTTTAGCATCTTGTTTCGAAAATAGGTATCTAAGAGCAGAATGGTCAGTATAGATCACCGTTTTAGCTAGAACGAGATATGAATGAAATTTGTCAAAAGCAAAGACAATAGCAAGGAGTTCTTTTTCAGTAGTTGTGTAATTTTTTTGTGCTCCTTGTAATGTCTTACTAGCATAATAAATAGGTTGAAATCGTTTTTCAATCCTTTGTCCTAAAACGGCTCCCATTGCAAAATCACTTGCATCGCACATAAGTTCAAACGGTAGATTCCAATTTGGAGTTATCATGATTGGCGCATTAGTGAGTTTTTCTTTAAGAATATTAAAAGATTTGATGCATTCATCTGAAAAGATAAATGGAGCATCTTTTTCAAGGAGTTTTTTCATAGGAGTGGCAATTTTAGAAAAATCTTTTATGAAACGTCGTTAAAAACCGGCATGCCCTAGAAAACTCCTAACTCCTCTAACATTTGTGGGATGTGGAAGTTTAGCAATCACATCTACTTTAGCTCTATCCACTTCAATTCCTTCCTTTGAAATTTTATGACCAAGAACGATGACTTCTTTAACCATGAAATGACATTTCTCCCAATTAAGAACTAGATTTGATTGTTCGCATCTAATAAGCATTCGTTCAAGATTAACTAGACATGATTCAAATGTATCACCGAAGACTGAAAAGTCATCCATGAAAACTTCCATGCATTCTTCTATCACGTCGTGAAAAATTGCCATCATGCACCTTTGAAAGGTTGCAGGGGCGTTGCAAAGTCCAAATGGCATGCGTTTGTAAGCAAAAGTACCATAAGGGCACGTGAATGTGGTTTTTTCTTGGTCCTCGGGTGCTATTGGAATTTGAAAGTATCCGGAAAAACCGTCAAGAAAACAATAGTAACTATTTCCAGCTAATCTTTCCAACATTTGATCAATGAAAGGTAAGGGAAAGTGATCTTTTCTGGTGGCGTCATTTAATTTTCTATAATCAATACAAACACGCCATCCTGTTACAGTCCTAGTAGGAATAAGCTCATTTTTCTCATTTGTAATGACAGTCATGCCACCCTTCTTAGGTACGCATTGAACTGGGCTTACCCATGGACTATCAGAGATTGGATAAATTAAACCTGCATCAAGCAATTTAATAATTTCTTTCTTAATAACATCTTGCATATTCGGATTTAGTCTTCGTTGGTGTTGCACATACGTTTTATGACCTTCTTCCATAAGGATTTTATGTGTGCAATACGAAGGACATATTCCTTTAATATCATGAATTTTCCATGCAATAGCTGGTTTATGAGCTTTTAGCACAGTAATGAGTTGAGATTTTTCATTTTCAGTAAGAGAAGACGATATTATTACAGGTAATTCAGATTCACCATGTAAATAAGCGTATTCCAAATGGTTTGAAAGTGGCTTTAACTCTAATGTCGGTGGTTCTTCTATCGTTGATTTATATCGATATCTGTCTTCTTCTTTTAGCATTTGAATTTCTTCTGTTGTTGGTTCATATCCATTAGTCATAAGTGTAGCTAACATTTCAGTTTCATCAATTAGTTCAGTTCCTTCTCCTAAAGAACATTCTCCCGTTCCTTGTAATTCTGGAAATTCTTCTAACAATTCTGCATGTGAATCTATAGTTTGAATATAATAACATGTATCATCTGCAGATTGTGGTTGTTGCATGGCTCTATCAACTGAAAAGGTAACACTCTCGTCCTCTATACTTAGGGTCAGTTTCTTACCGAACACGTCTATTATTGCTTTAGCCGTGTTTAAAAATGGTCTTCCTGATATAAGAGGAACTCGAGAATCTTCTTCCATGTCCAAAATAACAAAATCTACTGGAAATACTAAAGTACCAACTTTAACTAGCATGTTCTCCATTATCCCTCTAGGATATTTTACTGATCGATCGGCTAGTTGTATGCTTATTCGTGTTGGTTTCAATTCTCCAAGGTCTAGTTTAGCGTATAGTAAATACGGCATTAAATTTATACTAGCACCTAAGTCTGCCAATGCTTCTATTGAACTAAGACTACCCAGAAAATATGGAATCGTGAAACTTCCTGGATCTGATAGTTTTTCTGGAATCTTATTCAACAGTACTGCAGAACAATTAGCATTCATAGTAACAGCCGAGAGTTCTTCCATTTTCTTTCTATTTGTGATTAGATCTTTCAAGAATTTAGCATATCTAGGCATTCCTGAAATTACATCAATGAAAGGAAGATTTACATTTATCTGTTTAAACATATCCAAGAATTTGGATTGCTCGGCTTCAAGTCTTTCTTTTCTCATTTTACTTGGGTAAGGAAGTGGTGGTTGATATGGTTTAACATAAGGTTTTGCCTTAACTGTGTTATCTTCATTAACCTTTTCAACTACCGGTTCTGTTTTCTTATCTTGATCTGGTTGTGGTTCTTGTGGAGTAAGAATAGAGTCATCAGAAATTATAGGTATTTCAGGTGGTTTAAGTGTAATACCACTTCTTGTGGTAATAGCTTTAGCTGTTTCATTCTGGGGGTTAGCATTTGTATCACTAGGTAGACTTTCTGGTTTTCTTTCACCTATTAACCTTGCTAGGTTGCTTACTTCTTGTTCCAAATTTTGAATAGAAGCATGTTGATTTCTAAATGCTTGAGCATTTTGTTCATTGGTTTGTTTCTGAGATGTGAAAAATTGCGTTTGAGATTCAACTAGCTTCGACATCATATCTTCTAAATTTGGCTTTTTATCATCGGTTTGTGGTGGTTTATTTTGAAAATTAGGTCTTTGCTGATTGTAAGTATTATTGGATACTTGTTGATTGCTTGGACCTTGTTGGTTGTTGTATGGAACATTTCGGTTATAATTCTGGTTTTGATTGTAGATTGGTCTTGGCGGTTGATGATTATTCTGATAATTATTTCCAGGCATTTGGTTCATGTATGAAAAATTCTCTCTTTGTTCCATTGTTAGTTCAATACTGAGACAATCTTTTGTTAAATGTGGTCCTCCACACTGCTCACAACTAATTCGTATTGAGTGTATATCCTTAGTCATCTTCTCCATTCGTCTCTCAACAACATCTATCTTTGCGGAAATGGAATCAAAGTCATGGCTAGAATCGGCTCTAGCTGCTTTAGATGATCTAACGATATCTTTTTCTTGGTGCCACTCATGTGAGTGGGAAGCAGTGTTATCAATAATTTTTTTTGTAAGCGTCAGTTGCGGTTTTCTTCATAATGGAACCACCAGCTGCTATATCTATGTCTTTTCTTGTAGTGATGTCGCATCCTTGGTAGAATATTTGTACTATTTGACAAGTGTCTAAACCATGTTGCGGACATCCTCTCCATAACTTTCCAAATCTGGTCCACGCTTCATATAGAGTTTCATTTGGCTTTTGTGTGAACGTAACTATTTCTCCTTGAAGTCTCACGGCTTTAGATGCCGGAAAGAATTGTTTAAGAAAATTTTCAACTAAAACGTCCCATGTATCAATCGCCCCTTCAGGTAACGATTCTAACCAATCTTTGGCTTCTCCCTTTAAAGTCCAGGGAAATAACATGAGATATATCTGTTCATCCTCCACTTCTCTGATTTTAAATAAAGTACAGATCCTATTAAAGGTACGAAGATGTTCATTTGGATCTTCCTTCGGCGCACCACTAAATTGGCATTGATTAGTTACCATGTGTAGGATTTGTCCTTTGATTTCATAATCTGGCGCATTAATGTCTGATTGAGTAATTGTGTGACCTTGGCCAGTGCGTTTAGCTCTCATTCGGTCTTCCATACTTAGAGGTTCCAGATTCTCCATGATTGAATTTGTTGAATCTGAATCACTAGAGTATTCTGATTTAATGGGTTGTTCTTCGACAATCTCCGTTTGAATGATTGGTGGTTCCGGAGAAAAGATTAATGGTTCAGGATCTCTGAATTGTCTCTGAATATTCTCCGGATTCTCAATTGTGAGGTCGGGTTCAAAAAATGGATTATCGGAAATTTGAATTGAAGTACTTGGTCGACTGGATGACGATTCTAAAGAAAAATTAACGGCGACAATATTGGCTAGATGTCTTGATCGAGTTACAGGTGGTGAACGTACAAAAGGTGGTGAACGTTTTGCTCGGTGCATTCACTGAATATCCTATTAGTTATAAAAGATAAAAATTATATAAGTTATTAAATTAATAGACTTTTCTGCTTTTGCCCACGTTTCGAATAGCCAATAGATGCAGCAGGGAGCCAGAACCCTTTAAATCGGAAGCTCACAACTCAGCCACTAACAAATCCAACTATTACTACGAAGCAGAAAATTTTGGATGTCTATCAATTCAACTACTTAAAATAATTTTTCGTCAAAATTTTAGAGAAATTTTAAAGAAGAAATAGAAAATTCTATGTCCTAAAAACTAGAGCGGCGAAAAATAAGAAAGAAAAAGAGCGCGTCGGAAAACGTCGAAAAATAAAAGGTCAAAAATAATAAAAAGAACGTAGCGCGTCGAAACTTAAAAGTTTAAAAACTAAGAATTAAAAGTTGCATCTAAAGGTATTAAAGCTTAAAAGAAATACTATATCCAAAACGGTATAAACTTAAAAAGGTACTAAAATATTAAAACGGCGTCGCAAAATTCTAAAGCACCTAAATCTTAGTCTAAAGAAAAAACACTTAAGGAATTTTACGGCAAAGCCTAAAAATCTAGAAATAAAAATAACTATGTCAAAAACTATGACTTAAAACTAATTACGAGCGAAAAATACAAAAATTACGCTAAAACAAATAAAAAGATACAAAATATAAAAATAAACTTAAAGTTATAAAAAGTACAATTTTTATAAAAATATTATTTTTATATTATTTATTTTATAAAACTATTAATTTTATAATTTATTAAAACTAATTAAAATAAATAATACAAATTAAATAAAACTAAAACAAATTAATTAAAAACACTAACCCTAATTAGGGTTTAAATTAAATAATAATAATAATAATTACTCCGTAATTATTGCAGTAGGAAGTCAAATCTGGCGTGTCAGGGTTGGTCATGCGATCGCATGGTCTTTACGTTGTAATTCCATGCGGTCGCATGGAGTAGGGTTTCGGGCCAGAACTGGGCTGCTACAGTACCGGGCCTCGTACTTTTATATATTTTTTTTTCTGTTTTCTATTTATAAAATATAAATATGACTAAAATAAAAATTTAATTTTTAAAAACAAAAATAAAAATACTTTTTTACTTTATATATTTTAAACAAACTCTTAAAAATAAATATATAGATATTTTTCTTTTATATTTTTGTATATTTTTTTTATATTTTTTTAGAAACGTATATTTTTAATAAAAACTTAATAAAACTCTAATAAAATCTTTTTTTATATATATATAGCATTTCGCTTCCAGCGTTTTAGTGTCCCCGGCAGCGGCGCCAAAAATACTTGATGTGTGCCAGGTGGTGTATAAAATAGTTATATTTTTACTACGAAATACTATTAAATACGATACAATTTTACACAAGTGATTTATTTATTTATAGAGTGGATATACCTAAACCTTGCTACAACACTTATAGGCAGTGTACCTAATCGTACAGTAGTGTAGTTTTTAGTAAGTCCGTTTCGTTCCACAGGGAGACTTAGCCAAGTTTAACGCTATATTTATAACTTATGATTGTAAAAATACAAAAATATATAAGTAGTATTATTATTATAAAAGGGGGTTTTTTACCGTTTAATGACCGGTTTGTCGATTTTTAAAACTTTAGTCGCAGTTAAAACCTAATGTAAAATATTAAAAATAAATATAACTTAATTTTAAGCGTAAAGTAAATAAAGATAATGAAATTGCGATAAATAAAAGTGCGATAAATAAAATTGCGATAATTAAAAAAAATACGATAATTAAAAGTGCAATTAAATATGAAATAAAGAAATTATGCTTATTTAAACTTCCTTAATCATGATGTTCGACGTGTTGTTTTTAGTTTATTCCCATGGGTTAATTGTCCTTTGTCCTGGATTATTTGATATGTCCATACGGATTTGTCTATAATAGTCCATCAGTCATAATCATAAAGTGCGGAAGTCTTCGTCAAATTATTCTTATTCTCGAAGTCAAATATTCCAACTAATTGGGGATTCGAATTGTAACAAGGTCTTAATACTTTGTTTAATGAATACACCAGGTTATCGACTGCGTGTAGTCCAAGGTTTTACTACTTTGTTAACAATTACACCAATTACCCTTGAATGTAATCCACCCCTGTTTCAACAAGTCTATTAACTATTAATCCAGTTCCGTGTCCGATAAAATGAATAATTATTGGTATTTATAGATATCCCGCCCACCGTACCCAGTCAAGCGTATGTGGTTATATATAAATACGTCAAATTATAAGTCTATATATTAAATTAACGAGGTATCATTTAGTTAATATAAAACCCATTAATAGCTCATAGTCTAATTTCTACAAGTGTCGTTCTTTTATCCAAACCCCAATTATGGTCCAAAGCCCAATTACCCAATTTTAATATTTTTAGCCCAACATCACGATTACTTCAATTTAAATAAGCATAATAATAACTTAGCTACGAGACATTAAATTAAAAAGGTTGAACATAACTTACAATGATTAAAAATAGCGTAGCGTTACACGGACAGAATTTCGACTTACACCCTTACAACATTCGCTAACATACCCTTATTATTAGAATTTAAAATTAAAATTAAAATTAAAATTAATATATATATATATATATATATATATATATATATATATATATATATATATATATATATATATATATATATATACACACACGTATGAGAGAAAGGAAAGAAAAAGATATGTTTTTTGTTGCTCAAAATTGCGAAATTTATAGGCATGTGGCCTAGTACCTACTGCCATGCGATAGCATGGATTTCTCTCATCCAGGCCATGCGATCGCATGGCCTACTTTTCCAGGTCACATGTCTTTGTTTGCATTCTGCCGACGGTTTTTATAAATAAATATAATATATAAATAATTTTAAGAATTATTTAAATATTATATTATATTTATGTGCATAGTTGACTTGTAATTTTTAGTCCGTTGCGTCGAGCGTTGAGAGTTGACTCTGGTCCCGGTTTCGGATTTTCGAACGTCCTTGCGTACAATTTAATATCTTGTATTTTGCGTTTTGCGTCTTGTACTCTTGTAATTTTGAGACGTTTCTCATCAATAATTTGAACCTCTTTGATTGTACTTTGTACTTTTGAGCTTTTTGGTCGTTTGCGTCTTCAATTCGTCGAATCTGTCTTTTGTCTTCACCTTTTGTTATTTAAACGAATATCACTTGTAAATAGAACAATTGCAACTAAAAGCTTGTCTTTCTTGAGGGATAATGCTATGAAATATATGTTTGTTTTTAGCATTATCAATTCGCCACTATAACCTTATTATTATTAACTTAATATTAAAATTATAATTAGAAAATATAAATATATATATTTCGTATGTAATCAGAGAAAGGAAAAGAAAAAGGTGTAATGAAAGCGGCAGAATGCGCGGAATTTTATAGGCCCACTTTGAACTGTTCAGCTCCGCGAGTGCGGTATTTTTCCTCTTCACAGCTCTGCAGTCGCGGAGCTTTGGATTCCAGCTCACCATAGTGAATTAAACATGGGCTGCTGATAAATATAATATATAATAATATATATAATTAATTATATATTATATTATATTCTTGTTGTAACAGACTGAAACACGGGCTAGTTGTAAGTGGACTATTTTTGCCCTTAGAGTTTGTGCTTAGTCTTAAGTGCTTTTTATTTTAATTATTTTATTAGTGTTTTATTACAATTGTGTTGTGACCAGTTTGTGACAAGGGTCCCAGAACAGGTTTGTTTATTTCAATTGGACCTCGTTTGGGTTACCTAATCTTGTGCGAAAGATATCAGATAACTGGTAAATACCCATGTGTTGTACAGTGTGGGAATTAAACCCAATTAAGTGACTAGTGTACTTCTTTTTCTTCCCATTTCTAGAAAATTCACTAAAACACCGTACCTTCATCCCTCCCACCTAACCAAACCCTAATCCTTAAACATTGATCTTGAGCTCAAATTGGTGTTAGAATCGTGTTTGTTATCGTTTACTGAGTCTATCAAGGTAAGTAACATGTGTTTTTGTGTTCAATTCGTTGTTAAATTCATGGTTTTGTGTGAGTTTTGTAAAAAGCTTGAGTTTGTGTCAAAACAAGTGATTTAAGTGTTGTTATGGTCAAATTGTTGTGGGTTTTGAGTCTATAATAAGTAGTGAACAAGTTGTGGTCGATTTTGGTGTTTAAAACGAGCTCTAGATCGAGATTTGAGGATTTCATCGTGAAGTCCGTAGCTTTTGTTCAGTTTCTGAGGAAGATGAACACAGTCAGCCGACTGTCGGTCGGCAGTCGACCGACTGACGGTGAACCGACCGATTGTTGAGTGAACCGACCGACTGAGATTTACCTTCGGCCGATTGATGTAATACCAAGTGAATCGACCGACTGGTAAGGTCAGTCGACCGGTTGTGTCGACATTCGACCGACTGTCAGTGTCAGTCGACCGACTGTCAGTGTCAGTCGACCGACTGTGTGTCCAGGGCAGAATGTTTTACCAAAGTGCCTTTTTTCTAGCCGTCATGCTGCCCGTTTATATTTTGGTGTTCAGGATGTGTTAAGCATGAAATTTTTAGCGGACGCATTTTTTTTACTAATTTGCTATAATTCGCTGTCAGTGTGTCTAATCTTGATGGGAACACTATTCTAACTTGGTTTTTGCTGTTCTCAGGAGATAAGGACAAGGAGGAAGCTCAAAAATAATAACTGAGCAGTTGCTGGTAATTGGTGAGTGGGTCTATCTACGGATAGAGTTTAAGTAACATATCATGCTACTGTGGTCGACTCTTTTATCATACATAGTGTAGGAATTGCCATGATAGAATAATATCGTTTGCCTGATGTTGTATATGAATTATGTGTACACTATGTGAATGGCACCAGTCGAGCCTAGGGAGACTGGGGACTCGAAATCGTGCCTAGGAGAGGTTAGAGTCCGTATGAGATCAACCGTGCCTAGGAGAGGTTGGGTCCATAGGCTACTAATTGTGGAGTATAGTGTGAACGATGCATCCCCTGCATCTGGATAACTATACTGTGAATTGAGTAGCAGGGACTATCGGTAGACTCATACCCGATCAGTTGAGAGTCGTGTGCTCGTACAAGCCGCCGATCCTCGTATTGTCTTATTATATGCTAGTTGGTAGTTAGCAAGTGTTGTTGTTAGTATATAGCTTGTGTGTGGCTTAAGCTATATCTGTTAGATAGATTCCATTCACTTAGCAGTGCACTAATCCCCCACATGTTTCCCCCTTTGCAGGTTTAGGTACTGCTAGTCGTGATGGGTATGGATGCAGAAGACATGTTTGACAACCCTACTCTGATGTGGACTTTTGTTTAAATAATGTTTTGTAATAACGTAACACTATTGTGTAAGTTTAAACTTAATTATACGGTTTAAAGTAATGTCGTGACTTATATTGTGTTTATTATTAAAGTCTTCCGCTGTGTTTTAAAAAAAAATGGCCGGTGTTACACTTGTGCATAGTTGACTTGTAATTTCAGCTCCGTTGAGTCGCACGTTGATAGTTGGTTCATGTCTCGATTCCGGATTTTCGAACGCCTTTTTGTATAATTTAATATCTTGTACTTTACTTTTTACGACTTGTACTCTTGTGATTTTGAGACGTTTCTCATCAATAAATTGAACCACTTGGATTGTACTTTGTACTTTTTAGCTTTTTGGTCGTTTGCGTCTTCAAATCGTCGAATCTGTCTTTTGTCTTCACCTTTTATTATTTAAACGAATATCACTTGTAAATAGAACAATTGCAACTAAAAGCTTGTCTTTCTTGAAGGATAATGCTATGAAATATATGTTCGTTTTTAGCATTATCAATAACGATAGTAATAATAATAACAATTTTAATAATAATAATACTTATATTAATAATAATAATAATAATAATAATAATAATAATAATAATAATAATAATAATAATAATAATAATAATAATAATAATAATAATAATAATAATAACGACGATAATAACGACGATAGTAATAATAATAATCATTTTAACAATAATAATACTAAAATTAATAATAATTCAGTTGACCATTTTAATCCGTTCATCGAAACCATACGCTTTCTAAATGAAAAAGTTATTAATTTTTCGCCAGCTTTCCAGTGACATGCATATCATATACCTTATCTCAATCGCATATGTATCAAATTCGTGATTTATGATAAACTAGCTAACGACAATATTAAGCATACAAGCATGCATAATCCTATATACTCGAGCACTAGTCAGGGATACACTATTAATATATAAAAGTTAAGTTATGAGTGCTCACGTATCAATATTGAGATTCAATATTGCAGGAAAGTATGTAGATGCAACGGAGATGATAAATGCTAGGTTGACTTCACGAGCATACCCTCAAACCATACCCATTTCCTCCAAAGCAATAACCCATAATTTCCTTAGCTCTATCCCTCTCAAAAACCCATTTTGAAAATAACTCGCTCATGACCTCGTCGTAATATTTTATATACATAATAATAATACTCTTAATTATAAGATTAGTAATAATATTAATCTTATTATTGATAATAATAATAATTATTATAATATATATATATATATATATATATATATATATATATATATATATATATATATATATATATATGCGAGAGATAGATGGATGGAATGATTCACAGAACCAGAAATCGATCGAGCTTTATACACCTCTCCTAACTCCCACTGCCATGTGATCGCATGGGTTAGGAGTGCAATGGCCATGCGATCGCATGGCCTAGCTGTACTACACCCAACGTTTTGTTTTCATTATGCCGACGGTTTATATAATAATATATATAATATATTTAATTTATATAATTAATTATATTTTATATTAAATTCACGTGCATAGTTGACTTGTAATTTTCGTTCCGATGACTCGTACGTTGTCACTCGACTTATGTGCCAGTTCCGGTTTCTCGAACGCATTTTCGTACGCTTAGAAAACTCGTACTTTACGTTACGTGACGTGTACCTTTATTAATAATTAGACTTAAATTAATGAACAACTAACTCATACAAAGTGTAACCTAATCATTCGAGTGTTGTGGTCATTTGCTTCCATAAATCGACATCTCATTATATATACACATGCATATATATATATATATAATAGTATTAATTTAAATAAAACGTTCTTATAAATAAAATTAATATTAAATCTTATTACGTTGTAATATATATATATATATATATATATATATATATATATATATATATATATATATATATTTATATATATATATATATATATATATATACTTTCATTTCGAAATATAAATTTGAAATATTTATTTCATAATATAATATATAATTTTTCAAAACTAAATGTATTTCAAAGACCATTATATAATTTAAAACCATTTAAATATTTAACAATGGTTATGTCACATAACGTTTACATAATAGAAATTATTATATCATATAACGTTTTCATTTTTAAAACTTAACTAAGTATAGTTCATTTATGTACTAGCGTTTATTTTAACTTCTTAAACGTACTAGTTATCCTATCTACATATTAATCGAATCACTTAAGCGAGTGTTACTATCGTTTACTTAACTAATTTAATATACATAAACACGTTTTAAATACACGATGCAAGTTATATATATATAGTTCTTAACAATTAACATTTCGACTTATTGTATATATTCAAATTCATTCTTTAAAAGGTTTCACCTATATCATAAATGTTTTCAATAACATAAAAACTAAATAATTATCTTATCAAAGATACGAGACAATCATTGCATTGAAAGTTAAGCAGGAATCTCTACTAACCTTTGTCCAGTTATCGTTAATTGATATATTTGTTCTTACTTGTAATTCCCTTTACCATTTTCCGAATATTGTTAAAATGGAAAGATTTCTCAAATCAACGTGGACCTCACAACAGAGACTCGAATCCTATCACAATGTATCTGATAATTCACTCATTTGATATTATCTTTTAATTTCGTTGATAGATATATTAAACATATATTGAAACAAATACGTTCATGTAAAATATTATACCTTCAATACTTTGTTAACGTTTTCAAGTCATATAATAATTTCATAACCCATTTTCATATCAACCAAACCGTTAAGTGTTTTTATTAATACTTCTCAATTTAATAATCACACATATGTATATATTCATACATATCTATTTACACATAATTATTCGTGAATTATCGAGAGCAGTCGAAGGGTAAATGAATACATGAACACAGTTCAAAGTTTTTGAGATTTCAACATTACAGACTTTGCTTATCGTGTCAGAAACATATAAAGATCAAGTTTAAATTTGGTTGGAAATTTCCGGGTTGTCACACCTGCTGTCCGCACTCATAGCACTTCCTTGGTCCATTTGGGTTTATCCTCACAGCTGGGGTGGTGCTCTTACAGTATCTGCCAATGTGTCCAATCCTTTTGCACTTCTCACACACTACGTTGCATTGTCCAGTATGATGCTTGTAGCATCTCTTACACTGAGGAATGGTGCCCTTGTAGTTAGGGTTTGAGCTAGGATTCGGGTTCCTCCAGTCGTTGTTCCCTTTGAAATTCTCATACCTCTTAGTTGGGTTCTGGTCAAAACCTTTTCCCTTGTTTCCGTCCCACTTACGTTTCCCATTACTAGCTCCCGATTCTGATTTCGGCTTCTCTGGCTCTTGGCGGATAATTTGATTCTCGTGCACATAGCTTCCGGGACATTAGCTGGTTTCGATGAAGTGACATTTCCCTGAATTTCCTTGGGGAGTCCCCACAGATACCGTTCCATGCGTTTGAACTCAGGAGTAACCATTGTGGGGCACATAAGGGCTAACTCCAAGTACCTTCGGTTATAGCCATCAAGGTCAGTTCCTACAACTTTCAGTTCCCAAAACTCCGCTTTCATCTTCTGAATTTATGTTCTGGGGCAGTACTCCTCGATCATAGCCCTCTTAAACTCTTCCCATACTGTAGCATAAGCTTCGTCAATTCCCTGAGCCTGGGCGAACGTATTCCACCAAGTTAAAGCGCCATCCGACAGTGTGCATGATGCAAACTTAGTCCTGTTTGCTTCGGAGCAGTTACTCACACGGAACACAGATTCCAACTTTTCAAACCATCTTGTTAAGCCAACTGGCCCTTCTGTTCCACTAAAATTGTGAGGCTTGCAGCTCTGGAACTCCTTTTAAGTGCACCCATTTTGAGCATTACGGTTCGCCATTGGTGCTGGTGCAGGGTTGGCATCTGCCATAACCGCGGCTACTCGAGCAGCTATCATCTCCTCAATTTGAGCTGCGGTGGGGATTTCTCTCGGAACTCTTCCATTTTCCATTGATCTTCTAGACAAAAATTTTGACTTAAGTCAAAATTCAATAATCGGTAATGTCATAGCATAAGGTAAACAGTACGGAAACAACACAATACACGATAACTAAGCATGACAACAAGCAGCAGGTAGTACAAAAGCCAAAATGTAATAAAATGCCGTACAACAATTAAGCAACAGTAATTCCATTCATAATAAGAAAGTTACGTACAATGGCATGAGGTTCGTATAATACATTAATGAAAAATAGGAAACTACAAATGGAATACATAAGGAAATCCAATACAATAGTCCTAGGGCGAAGGTGGGTAAATGATGTCCATCAGGTAGGACATCTGATCCTCGAGCTCAATTACCCGAGCACGGAGGGCATGCACTTCCCTCGTCAGTTCCTCGATGACGGGGGATGCTGGTGGGGCAGGTGGTGCAGATGGTGCAGGTGGCGCTGGTGGTGCAGATGGTCCAGATGATGCAGATGTAGACGGCACGGTGCGGGCGGTCTTATGCACGAATGGATCGGCAGGATATGGTACGACCCGCTTACGGGCTATGACCCTAACCAACTCTCCATGTGAGTCCACGAACGACTTACCTCCATTAACCCCTGGAATAACAGTACCATCGAAATGGTACCGCTTCTTCGGCGGGGTAGAGGGTGGCTGCACGGGCTCCTCCTCAGGGTGTGATGCCCCGTACAAAACCATCGTGTACGAATCATCAACAACAGGATCATTACAAGGTTAAGTACTATATGCTGTAATTAAAGAAGTTGCATTCACGATAAAAAGGTGATGTCATAACCGACATCAAATGTTTTACATTTCAAAAGCATGCTTCACTAAGTAGAAGCAAATAAATAAGTGTACGTGACCCCAAAGGTCGTTACATAACATAGTTTCAAAAGTAAATAAGTTTGAATGCAAGATAAGTAGTCATGCGATAACAACTCTGGGTTCTACAGCACGACTAGTACACAGCGGAAGCAACCTCAAGCACCTGAGAAATACATGCTTAAAAACGTCAACACAAAGGTTGGTGAGCTATAGTTTAAGTTTAACAGTATGTAAGATAGGCCACGAGATTTCAGTGCTACAAAGAGCGTTTCAAAACAGTATGATAAAGTATATGTTAACCGTGGGCACTTGGTAACTAACTTAACGTTTATACCCCCTGAAAGTACACTTGGCAAGTGCGTATGTTTACGAAGTATTAAACACTCGTTAAATGCTAGCGCGACTAGCCCGAGTGGGGATGTCAAACCCTATGGATCCATATCTAAGATTCGCGTTCACGGTTCAAAAACCAATGATTAAACGTTACCGAGCTAAAGGGAATGTTTATGCCGTTGTATAACCCACACATATATAAGTTTAAGTACTCGTGCCTAGTATGTAAAACATAAAATCCGCATGTATTCTCAGTTCCCAAAATAAGTTAAAGTAAAAAGGGAATGCTATAACTCACAATGATAATGTAGTCGTAAAGTCGGTCCGGTAAAGGTGTGCAAGTAAACGGTCCGAAGGTCCTCAACCTAAGGCAAATAGTACTAAGTCAGTAAATCGTCTTAATAGGTTTAAAAGTATGTATTTAAGGTCTTAAGGGTCATCATCAAACAAAAGGCGTAAAGTAAGTTTCGTTTATGAAAGTAGTTTTCAACAAAGTCTGACTTCAGTCCGTCACCACGGCCTCTACCCTTACTGAATTAAGGTGAGACCAGTGGCCATGGCTCCGTCTATGAGTCCCTTAAGTGTGGTAAAATTTACAGAAGCAAACTCGCCTTGGTTTGACCGTGGCGACGGTCTAAGTGCGAGTAGGTCAGAAATTTCTGCACAACGTTAAAGGACATAGTAACGATCGGAGGGCCATAAATCCTAAACCGTAACTCGGATTAAGACGAGTCCTATATGAAAAGTTATCTACTCGAAAATTTCTATCTAAAAATCATGGTTAGAACAGCCCAGGTCTACTGGTCTGTTACAGAATCACCAGACCAGTAGCTTTTGGACAGAACAGTGAGTTTAAAAGGGTTCCGGTGGTCTTGGTGCTTGATGTTCATCATGGTTCTCATCCTTGATGCATATAGCTTCAAGTGTACAACTCATGGGTGTGTTTACGTCATCTTAACCAAGTCTTGACCATCATAACCCTAGTGTAAGTCTAAGACATGAAGCATAACTCACTTAAGAGTTGCATGTAGTTTGATGAACCAAAGTTACATCAAAGTCTTAGATCTAACACATATATGAACTTTAAAAGAAATATTGAACTATAAACTTGAAAGTTAACTAACTAATCAAGATCATAAATAGTAGAACATAGTTCTTAGTTTGATCTTGAAGATCCAAGACTCAAAAGTCTAGATCCAAAGTTATATTTAAAGAAAACTTATTTGTGTGTTCTTGAACTTTCAAAGTTAACTTAATTTGTTCAAGAGATATGAGATCAAGACTAACTTGTAGTACTTGACCATATACACTAACTACATGAAATTAAAGTGCATAAATTGAAGAATTAAACTTAAATAAACAAGAAAAGGTTCATGGTTGTTCATACTTTTAAAGATTCAACCAAAGTTGATCTTTAAGTAAAGTAAACTTTAAGTTTACTTCCATGACTTACAAGTATGATTTCAACAACAATGAACTTATAATCTTTTGAAACAATATATGTAGAACATAAACTAGTAAGTTTAGTTCTTGTGTTCTTGATAAATACAAGATATTATGAAGAATCAAACTAGTAAGTTTGATCATGTAACTAGTAAAGATTAACTAACAATTACATGTAACAAACTAACAATAACAAGTAATCAATCTACAAGTAACAAAAGATTAAAAGAAACAAAGTATGATGATGATGATTTAGAGTGCTTTTGGTTTCGGTTTTAAGTCAAGAAAAGGAAGAAAGAAACTCATGCTACTTACAAGATTAGAGAGCAAAAGATGAGAGGAAGTTTTGAGAGAAAAAGCAAGTTAAGTGTGTGTGAGAAAATGAGAGAATAATCAAATGAACAAGTAATGAAGTTTGAAACAAAACTATCCCTTTACAAGGGGGTAGGCCGATGGTTTTTGGGTGGGGGAGGGAGGAGAGATTTGTTTGTTGGTCACTAGTGTGTAAGGCTTACAAAAGTGGGATATTAAGGGTATTTACATGGGAATTACATGCAACTAGATTCCAATTCAAAGTTAGCTAACTAGTTACCATTCAAACTAATACTTACAAGTTGAAAGAGTGGGCTAAAGGTCCATTAATAAATATAGGGTGGGCTTATAATCCCAAGTTCAAGAGTCCATTAGCTTAAAACAAGCCCAAGTTCCAATTATAACAAGTTAAGCCAAATAAAGCCCAAGTAATTAACAAGTAACCTTTGTTAATTAAAATGATTAATAAAACTAATCATGAATGCAAATAATATCTAGAAATATTATTCGTGCAAGTTCCGGGTGTCACAAAGATGTTTCGGGCACTTAAAAGTCAAGTACGGGCAATCATGGCAACATGTAAATGTAATAACATACATTCGTTTAATCACACGTATTAATAATAATAATTATTATTAATAAATTAACGTTGGAAATTCCAGGGTCGTTACATTACCCACCTGTTAAAGAAAATTTCGTCCCGAAATTTAAGCTGAGGTAGATGGAGGAGTCGGGAAAAGGTGAGGATACTTCCGCATCATTTGATCCTCTCGTTCCCAAGTAAACTCAGGTCCTCGTTTGGCATTCCATCGTACTCGGACGATCGGAATCTTGTTGCGTTTCAAAGTTTTGATCTCATGATCCATAATTTCAACAGGTTTTTCCACAAAGTGGAGTTTGTCGTCAATTGTAAGTTCTTCCAGTGGTATGATAAGTTCGGGTGCAGCAAGACACTTCTTCAAGTTTGACACATGGAAGGTAGGATGAACTGAGCTCAATTGTGCTGGTAGATCTAATCGGTAAGCAACGGGTCCAACACGTTCCAAGATCTCAAAAGGACTAATGTATCGTGGGTTCAACTTTCCATGTTTTCCAAAACGGATCACACCTTTCCAAGGTGCAACCTTCAACATTACACGATCACCAACATTAAATTCAAAGTCTTTACGTTTAAGATCGGCATAACTCTTTTGGCGATCACGGGCAGTCTTAAGTCTAGCTTGGATCTGAGCAATCTTCTCCGTCGTTTCGTGGACTACCTCGGGTCCGGTGATTTGCTTTTCACCTACTTCGGCCCAACAAATAGGAGATCGGAACTTGCGGCCATACAATGCTTCAAAAGGCGCGGCATTAATGCTCGAGTGATAACTGTTGTTGTACGAGAATTCAGCTAGTGAAAAATGCCTTTCCCAGGCCTTTCCAAAATCAATGACGCATGCACGCAGCATGTCCTCCAAGGTCTGAATCGTTCGCTCACTTTGCCCGTCAGTCAGGGGATGATAAGCAGTGCTCATGTCGAGACGAGTTCCCATGGCTTCTTGCAAAGAACGCCAAAATCTAGAAGCAAAACGGGGATCGCGATCGGAGATGATCGATAAAGGTACACCGTGTCGTGATACAACCTCCTTAATGTATAATTGAGCAAGTCTTTCCATTGTATCAGTTTCCTTCATCGCTAGAAAGTGTGCAGATTTGGTAAGGCGGTCAACAATAACCCAGATGGTATCGTATCCGCCCACCGTCTTTGGTAGCTTGGTGATGAAGTCCATTGTTATCCTTTCCCACTTCCATTGTGGGATTTCCGGTTCTTGAAGCAAACCAGAAGGTCTCTGATGCTCGGCTTTAACCTTCGAGCAAGTCAAACACTTACCAACATAAGTCGCAACGTCCTTCTTAAGATTCGGCCACCAATACTGTTCTTTAAGGTCGTGGTACATCTTGCCCGCACCGGGGTGAATTGAATATCTCAATTTGTGTGCTTCATCAAGTATCAGGTTTCGTAGATCTCCATAGAGAGGTACCCAAATTCTTTCGGCATAACATCGGAGTCCAGACTCCCTAACCTCGAATCGAGAGACAAGTATGTTCAAATGTTCATGAGATATGTTCTCCTCTTTGAGAGCCTCATCTTGGGCTACTCTGATCTGGCTGTTGAGGTTCGAATGGATGGTGATGTTCAGAGCCCTAACACGAAGAGGTGCCGTCCTCTCCTTTCGGCTTAAAGCGTCAGCTACAACATTGGCCTTGCCAGGGTGATAACGGAGTTCAAAATTGTAGTCGTTGAGCATCTCGATCCATCGACACTGTCTCATATTCAGTTGCTTCTGATCAAAGATGTGCTGGAGACTCTTGTGATCGGTGAAAATAGTGCTCTTAGTTCCATACAAATAATGTCTCCACAATTTGAGCGCAAAGACAACGGCTCCAAGTTCAAGATCATGCGTAGTGTAGTTCCGCTCATGAATCTTCAATTGGCGGGAGGCATAGGCAATAACCTTTGATCGTTGCATCAGTACACAACCAAAACCACTCTTTGATGCATCACAATAAACAACGAAATCGTCACTGCCCTCGGGAAGTGATAGGATAGGTGCGGAAGTTAACTTCTTCTTCAAAGTTTGAAATACTGATTCATGTGCGGGTTCCCAAATGAACTTCTTGACCTTGTGAGTCAGTGCGGTCAAAGGACGCGCAATCAGAGAAAATCCTTCGATGAATCTTCGATAATAACCGGCGAGACCTAGGAATTGGAGAATATGCATCGGAGTAGTGGGGGTCTCCCACTTGCTGATGGCTTCAATCTTGGCGGGATCAACTTTGATACCCTGGTCGCTCACAACATGACCCAGAAATTCTACTTCCTTCAACCAAAATTCACACTTGGAGAATTTGGCATAAAGTTGTTCTTGTCTCAAGAGTTCAAGTACTAGTCGGAGGTGTTGCTCATGTTCTTCTTCGCTCTTAGAGTAGATGAGGATATCATCTATGAAGACGATAACAAACTTGTCCAAGTAAGGCTTGCAGACACGATTCATGAGGTCCATGAACATGGCAGGTGCATTTGTCAAACCGAATGGCATCACGAGGAACTCATAATGACCATAACGAGTTCTGAATGCAGTCTTCATCACGTCACTTTCCTTCACCCTCAACTGGTGATAGCCGGATCGCAAATCGATCTTTGAGTAGACACTCGATCCTTGTAGTTGATCAAAAAGATCGTCAATTCGTGGAAGAGGATACCGATTCTTGATAGTCAATTTGTTGAGTTCACGGTAGTCGATACACATACGGAAGGATCCATCCTTCTTCTTCACAAACAACACAGGTGCGCCCCAAGGCGAGAAGCTTGGTTGAATAAATCCTCGGTCTAACAGCTCTTGTAGTTGACTCTGTAATTCTTGCATCTCGGAAGGTGCGAGTCTATAAGGTGCGCGAGCTACAGGTGCAGCTCCTGGAACTAAATCAATCTGAAACTCTACGGCTCTCTGTGGCGGCAATCCAGGCAATTCCTCTGGGAAGACATCGGAAAATTCGTTCACAATTCGAACGTCGTTCACGCACTTCACCTCAGTTTCTACCGCTTTCACATGTGCTAGGACAGCAAAACGTCCCTTCTTCATAATCTTTTGCGCTTTCACGCAACTAATGAGGTTCAACTTCGAGGTACATCTCTCTCCATAGATAACCAGTGGTTCGTCATCTCCTTGTGGTATGCGAAGTGCTTTATCTCCACAGATAATATCGGCCTTTATCTTGCTCAACCAATCCATACCAACGATCACGTCAAAGCTTCCCAGTTTGATAGGTATCAAATCAATTTCGAAATCTGCACCAGCTATGTTGATAATAGCTCCACGACTAATATGGTCAACCTTTTCAAGTTTTCCATTTGCGACCTCGACAAGCATACTCTCTTTTAACGGGACTAATGACCAATTAATCTTATCGCAAAAATGTCTACATACATAACTTCTATCCGCACCAGTATCAAACAAGACAGAAGCTAAAAGATTGTTGATTTTGAATATACCTGTCACCAAGTCGGGGTTATCGCGTGCATCCCTTGCAATAACATTGAAGGCTCTACCTCGGGGTGGTCCTCCGTCTTTTCGCTTGTTTGGGCACGAGTTTCTGAAATGGCCCGTCTGTCCACATTCGTAGCACTTCTTCGGTCCATTGGTGTTCGGTTTCCCATTCAAAGTGGTGACCTTGCAGTCCTTTCCGATATGCCCAGCCCGTTGGCACTTCTCACAGACAACATTGCAATATCCAGTATGGTGCTTGTAGCACCGCTTGCATTGTGGTAAGGTTCCTTTGTAGTTCGGGTTGGTGTTGGTGTTGTTGTTGGGATTAGGGTTTCCACCATTGTTGTGCCTCTTGGCGGGGGTTTGATCGTAGTTTCTCCCCCTGTTGTTGTTGTTGTTGTTGTTGTTGTGGTTGTTGTGGTTGTTGTCCCATTTCCTCTTTTCGCTACTACCGGCTTCAAACTTAGCCTTCTCCGGCTCATCAATAAGAATCTGATTCATGAGAGTATGCGCCAAGCACATTGCTTCGGGAACATTCGGTGGTTTGGATGAGGTGACATTCCCCTTGATGGACTTAGGGAGTCCCGAGAAGTATTTCTCCATGCGCTTGAATTCGGGGGTGACCATGGTCGGACACATCAGTGCTAACTCCAAAAACCTACGATTCTAACTGTTAAGGTCGTTCCCTACGGCCTTCAACTGCATGAATTCAATTTCCATCTTCTGAATTTCGGTTCTCGGACAATGCTCATCAATCATAGCCGCCTTGAATTCCTCCCATGGCGTAGCATACGCCTCATCGATACCTTTCGCTTGAGCTAACGTGTTCCACCACATTAGCGCGCCGTCAGATAGCGTGCAAGATGCAAACTTGGTCTTATTGTCCTCTGAATAGTTGCTAACTCAGAATACTGATTCAAGTTTCTCGAACCATCTGGTGAGACCAACTGGTCCCTCGGTGCCGCTGAAGTTATGCGGTTTGCAGCTCTAGAATTCCTTGTATGTACACCCATTTCGAACGGGTGGAATAACCGGTGGTGGTGGCGGTGGAGCTTCGAGATTTCTTTCTGCTAGGGCTGCAGCGACCCGTTCGTTGATCATGTCCTCAATCTGGGCGGCGGTAGGTGTGGATCTTCCGTTAGCCATGGTATTCTAAACAAAAATTTTGACTCAACTCAAAATCCAGTATGCAAGTAGTAATAATACAGTATATAGTGACCAACATGGAATCAAAACATCACATGTTATTAAATAATGCATCTAGGTACAAATACCACAGAATCATCGTACAGCAATGTAGATAGAACATCGTGCAAGAATTAAATAACGCAAAGTTCCATAATAATAAGTTTCATACATCTGAATAAGTTCGTACAATACATATGAAATACATGAAACTATATCTAGATTACATCATGAAATCTAAATACAAAGTCCTAGGGTGAAGGCGGGTGAACTGCTCCTCGAGCCAACTGCTCCTCGAGCTCAGTGACTCGAGCTCGGAGAGTCTCAATCTCCCTCATCAGTTCCTTGTTAGAGGGAGCTGGTGGGGCAGGCGGTGCAGGTGGGGCGGGTGGTGCGGGTGGTGCTGATGTAGATGGTCCAGCTCCGGATGTAGACGGTACGTCCCTAGATGTAAGTGGTCCGTATCTAAATCTAGGTGGTACGGTTCCAGGAATAGTCAATACGTAACGGGGAACCTTACGTATCTGTGGGTCGGCAGGGTATGGCACAACTCGTTTACGAGCAGTAACCCTACGACGATGGCCAAATGTGTCAGTAAAAGCACGACCTCCATTCACCCCTGGAATGACGGTGCCGTCAAAACGGTACCGCTTCCTCGGCGGGGTGGAGGGTGTCTGAATAGGTCTATCAGCAGGATCCTCATCATCGCTGGAGTCGTCTGATGATGAAGAATCGGCGGATGATGAGTCATCCGAATCGTGTGGTGGTGACACTGGTGGCTGAGCTGGTAATCCGAAGCGTCCGAAGGCGGCCAACATCTGTCTGTGTCTGCCTGGCGGAATCACGACTAAACGTCCGTCGGGAGTGCGTCGGCAAGGCGTGCGCATGTGGTTACGAAACGGCCCTTCCCCGAACTCCGCGGGGATCTCAATACCACCAATCTGGGGCTGTGACCTCGAGGGTCCGGGAGCAGACACTGGGGCAGGTGCACTAGTACCAGCTCCGGAAGTAGAAGCGCCGGGATCACTAGTGAGTGTCGGGGCCGGTGTATCGGCAGTAGCAGCAGCAGGTGTAGCAGTAGGTAGGGTGACGGGGTCTGAGTCTGTACTGCCCGAAATGCCAGCAGGTGGAACATCCGACATCTGAACAAGGAAAAATAAATTTTCCATGTCAGTTTGTCATAAAGAAAGCAAATAATAGGCCAACAGTTTAAATCATGTATAACGGTAACTAGCATGGCAATAACAGTAATCCGTATGAAAGTAGCATGCAATCGAAAGCAAGTAGCATCATGCAGTAGTGAAATCATGTAGTAGCATACGGCATATAGCAGTAACAGTAAGCATCAGCATGCAGTAAGTTCAGCAAAAACACGTAAACTAGCAAGTTGTAGATTAGTCCTATTAGTGAATCCTACTCGGGTCGGTCTTAGACTCACTAATGCAACCTAATTCTCTACAACCAATGCTCTGATACCAAATGTGATGCCCCGTACAAAACCATCGTGTACGAATCATCAACAACAGGATCATTACAAGGTTAAGTACTATATGCTGTAATTAAAGAAGTTGCATTCACGATAAAAAGGTGATGTCATAACCGACATCAAATGTTTTACATTTCAAAAGCATGCTTCACTAAGTAGAAGCAAATAAATAAGTGTACGTGACCCCAAAGGTCATTACATAACATAGTTTCAAAAGTAAATAAGTTTGAATGCAAGATAAGTAGTCATGCGATAACAACTCTGGGTTCTACAGCACGACTAGTACACAGCGGAAGCAACCTCAAGCACCTGAGAAATACATGCTTAAAAACGTCAACACAAAGGTTGGTGAGCTATAGTTTAAGTATAACAGTATGTAAGGTAGGCCACGAGATTTCAGTGCTACAAAGAGCGTTTCAAAACAGTATGATAAAGTATATGTTAACCGTGGGCACTTGGTAACTAACTTAACGTTTATACCCCCTGAAAGTACACTTGGCAAGTGCGTATGTTTACGAAGTATTAAACACTCGTTAAATGCTAGCACGACTAGCCCGAGTGGGGATGTCAAACCCTATGGATCCATATCTAAGATTCGCGTTCACGGTTCAAAAACCAATGATTAAACGTTACCGAGCTAAAGGGAATGTTTATGCCGTTGTATAACCCACACATATATAAGTTTAAGTACTCGTGCCTAGTATGTAAAACATAAAATCCGCATGTATTCTCAGTTCCCAAAATAAGTTAAAGTAAAAAGGGAATGCTATAACTCACAATGATAATGTAGTCGTAAAGTCGGTCAGGTAAAGGTGTGCAAGTAAACGGTCCGAAGGTCCTCAACCTAAGGCAAATAGTACTAAGTCAGTAAATCATCTTAATAGGTTTAAAAGTATGTATTTAAGGTCTTAAGGGTCATCATCATTCATCATCAAACAAAAGGCGTAAAGTAAGTTTCGTTTATGAAAGTAGTTTTCAACAAAGTCTTTCTTCAGTCCGTCACCACGGCCTCTACCCTTACTGAATTAAGGTGAGACTAGTGGCCATGGCTCCGTCTATGAGTCCCTTAAGTGTGGTAAAATTTACAGAAGCAAACTCGCCTTGGTTTGACCGTGACGACGGTCTAAGTGCGAGTAGGTCAGAAATTTCTGCACAACGTTAAAGGACATAGTAACGATCGGAGGGCCATAAATCCTAAACCGTAACTCGGATTAAGACGAGTCCTATATGAAAAGTTATCTACTCGAAAAGTTCTATCTAAAAATCATGGTTAGAACAGCCCAGGTCTACTGGTCTGTTACAGAATCACCAGACCAGTAGCTTTTGGACAGAACAGTGAGTTTAAAAGGGTTCCGGTGGTCTTGGTGCTTGATGTTCATCATGGTTCTCATCCTTGATGCATATAGCTTCAAGTGTAAAACTCATGGGTGTGTTTACGTCATCTTAACCAAGTCTTGACCATCATAACCCTAGTGCAAGTCTAAGACATGAAGCACAACTCACTTAAGAGTTGCATGTAGTTTGATGAACCAAAGTTACATCAAAGTCTTAGATCTAACACATATATGAACTTTAAAAGAAATATTGAACTATAAACTTGAAAGTTAGCTAACTAATCAAGATCATAAGTAGTAGAACATAGTTCTTAGTTTGATCTTGAAGATCCAAGACTCAAAAGTCTAGATCCAAAGTTATATTTAAAGAAAACTTATTTGTGTGTTCTTGAACTTTCAAAGTTAACTTAATTTGTTCAAGAGATATGAGATCAAGACTAACTTGTAGTACTTGACCATATACACTAACTACATGAAATTAAAATGCATAAATTGAAGAATTAAACTTAAATAAACAAGAAAAGGTTCATGGTTGTTCATACTTTTAAAGATTCAACCAAAGTTGATCTTTAAGTAAAGTAAACTTTACGTTTACTTCCATGACTTACAAGTATGATTTCAACAACAATGAACTTATAATCTTTTGAAACAATATATGTAGAACATAAACTAGTAAGTTTAGTTCTTGTGTTCTTGATAAATACAAGATATTATAAAGAATCAAACTAGTAAGTTTGATCTTGTAACTAGTAAAGATTAACTAACAATTACATGTAACAAACTAACAATAACAAGTAATCAATCTACAAGTAACAAAAGATTAAAAGAAACAAAGTATGATGATGATGATTTAGAATGCTTTTGGTTTCGGTTTTAAGTCATGAAAAGGAAGAAAGAAACTCATGCTACTTACAAGATTAGAGAGCAAAAGATGAGAGGAAGTTTTGAGAGAAAAAGCAAGTTAAGTGTGTGTGAGAAAATGAGAGAATAATCAAATGAACAAGTAATGAAGTTTGAAACAAAACTATCCCTTTACAAGGGGGTAGGCCAACGGTTTTTGGGTGGGGGAGGGAGGAGAGATTTGTTTGTTGGTCACTAGTGTGTAAGGCTTACAAAAGTGGGATATTAAGGGTATTTACATGGGGATTACATGCAACTAGATTCCAATTCAAAGTTAGCTAACTAGTTACCATTCAAACTAATACTTACAAGTTGAAAGAGTGGGCTAAAGGTCCATTAATAAATGTAGGGTGGGCTTATAAGCCCAAGTTCAAGAGTCCATTAGCTTAAAACAAGCCCAAGTTCCAATTATAACAAGTTAAGCCAAATAAAGCCCAAGTAATTAACAAGTAACCTTTGTTAATTAAAATGATTAATAAAACTAATCATGAATGCAAATAATATCTAGAAATATTATTCGTGCAAGTTCCGGGTGTCACAAAGACGTTTCGGGCACTTAAAAGTCAAGTACGGGCAATCATGGCAACATGTAAATGTAATAACATACATTCGTTTAATCACACGTATTAATAATAATTATTATTAATAAATTAACGTTGGAAATTCCAGGGTCGTTACACAGGGTCCTCCTCAGAATCCTCCTCGGGATCCTCCTCGCTGGAGTTGTCGTATGATGAACCATCTGAATCGTCGGAAGGTATTGCGGGTACATCACGGGAGGGAAAAAGCGTCTGGCCGGTGGTCATAAGTCGATATCTGCCAGGTGTAATCAGTATGACACGTCCGTCAGCGGTGCGTCTAGCCCAATGTCTATGCTCGTTACGGAAGGGACCGTCTCCGTTTCCCCCAGGTATCACAGTACTACCGGAATGGTGCTGTGGCCCCGGGAGTCTAGGGATGGGTGGTGCTGGAATCTCCTCGGGATCTTCATCTCCATCTGAGATGTCCATCAGGTCAAGCGCGTATCTGCTATCTCTGGATGAAGAATCGCCGGAGTCGCCGGAGGGTAGCGGTGTGTCAGCAACAATAGTAGGCGAGGCTGCAGTCGTCTCTGAGTCACTCTCGAAGTCAAAGGTCATGGGCGGCATGTCCGACATCTGAACAAGGAAAAATAACTTTTTCCATGTCAGTAAGACATATAGCAGCAAGAAATCAGGCATAATAACTACAGCAGCCTAGGTCGTCTACAGCAGTACATGACATGGTAATGAAAACAGTTCTAAACAGAAGTAACATGCAAAAGCATGTAGTAGCATGCAGTAACAAGAATAAGTAGCAGCATACTGTAAGTTCACATAGCAGTAAGAGTAAGCAGTAGCATGCAGTGGTAGTAACAGTGACATGTAGTAATACAATATAGTAGCATGCATCAGTTTCGCAAAAACAGGTAAACAAGCAAGTTGTAGATTAGTCCTATTAGTGAATCCTACTCGGTCTGGTCTAGACTCACTAATGCAACCTAATTCCCTGCAACCAATACTCTGATACCAAATGTGACGCCCCGTACAAAACCATCGTATATGGTTCATCAACAACAGAATCATTACAAGGTCAAACACTATATGTTGTTTGAAAACCAGTTTTGAATTCATAAAAAGATAGCGTTTTACAAAAGATAACGTGCTTCCTATGAATAGAAGCGTTAACATAAGTGTGTAACCCAAAGGTCGTTACAAAGCCATTGTTTGAAAATAACATAAGCTACGAATGCAAAATAAAAGTTTCATGATTGAGACATATCTAAGTAATGCAGCGGAAATCTAACACAGCAGGTCCATAACAGCAAGTCTATAACACCAAGACAGCAAGTCTAACAGCGAAAGCAACATCGTCTAAGCACCTGAGAAATACAATCTTAAAAGTCAACACGAATGTTGGCGAGCTATAGTTTGTAATCATTAAAGTAATGTAGACCACGAGATTTCAGTGCTTCAATCAGCAGTTTAAATCAGTATGAAAAGTATATGCTTAACTGTGGGCACCCGGTAACTAGACTTAACGTATGTATATCACCCCCTAAAAGTGCACTTGGCGAGTGCGTTTGTCCTCGAAGTATTAAACACTCGTTGAATGCTAGCTCAACTAGCCCGAGTGGGGATGTCAAACCCTATGGATCCATATCTAAGATTCGTGTTCACGGTTAGGAAACCAATGATTAAACGTTACCGAGCTAAGGGGAATCTTTGTGCCGTTATGTTACCCACACATATATAAAGTTTAAGTACTCGTGTCTAGTATGTAAAATGTAAAAAGCGCATGTATTCTCAGTCCCAAAAATAGTTAAAGTAAAAAGGGATGCTATAACTCACAGTGAATAAGCAGTAAAAGTTGATATGAAACGTATGCAGGTAGTAAGTCGGTCCGAAAGGTCGTCAACCTAAGTCAAAGGTCACTAGGTCCATATGTTGTCCTCATAAGTTTAAAAGTGCATAAATTAAGTTTAAGTGTCATCATCATCATCATCATCAAAGCTAAAGTAAGTTTAACAAGAATAGAGATCGAAATAAAAGGCTGACTTTGGACAGCTGTTACGACCTCCATACAAATCGAAAAGACACGTAGTCAGTGGCCATGGCTCTGTATGTGAGTGCTCTAACCGCTGTCCAATTTTCAAAACCTAACTCATCTTCGTTTGACCGTGGCGACGGTTTAAGTGCGAGTAGGTCAGAAATTTTAGCACAACGTTACAAGGGCGTAGTGGTTTTAAAAAGGCTATAAATCCTAGACCGTATATCGGATTTAGGTGAGTCTTAAACGAAAAGTCATCTACTCGAAACGAACTATCTGAAAATCAACTTTCCAAAAGCCCATGAGTCTGATCAGACCCCGAAAAACAGCAACAAGTGATCCGGTGGGTTTCTTGGTGCTTGATGCTCATCACGGTTCTCATCCTTAATGCTTGTAGCTTCAAGTGTACAACTCATTGATGTGTTAGCATCACTTTGACCAAGATTCAACCATCAACACACAATATGTTAAGACCAAGTAAGAATACAACTCACTTAAGAGTTTTAGAAGGATGATTAACCAAGGTTACATCATATTCTTAGTCTTAACACAAATACAAGTTCTATTTACAACTAAAGCTACAAACTTTCCTTCAATCAAACAAGTATGAACACAAACTTGATCAAATAAAGTAATGGAACCCTAAGCTAGAGAGCTTGGATCCTTTTCACACAAGTTATGAGATTACAAAGCTAGAAAGCTTGAATCTTTGGTATTCTTGAAGATCTTGATACATAAAGCTTAGATCTTCAAGTTACATGAAGATCATAAACACAAGTTTTGATCTTTATAACAAAATAATGAGATCATAAGTTAGAAAACTTAGATCCAACAAAAGAAATAAAGATTCAAAGCTAGAAAGCTTGAATCTTGGCTGTTCTTGGAGATCCCTGAAGCATGAAGCTAGATCTTCAAGTTACATGAAGACCACAAACACAAGTTTGGATCTTTACAACAAAATACAAAGATTATAAGCTAAAAGATTTAGATCTAACAAAATAAGTGAAGATTCAAAGCTAGGAAGCTTGAATCTTCCATGTTCTTGAAGGATTCAAATCCAAATTTGAATCTACAAGATATAACAAGATCTAAAAGCTAAAGAGCTTGATCTTCCAATGATGATGATGTCGTGACCAAGAGAGGAAGAAGAAGAAGAAAATCAAGAAACTTACAAGTTTGAGATTGAGAAAGACTAGAGAGAAAATAAGAGAACAAGTGTGTGAAAAATGAGAATGAAATCAAGTGTGAAATGTGAGGAAATGGCTTGATATTTATAGGGGTGGGGAGGCCCTTTGGCCGTCGACTTTGGGGGGACAAAAGGGGGGAGGGGGGGGGGGGGGGGGGGGACAAGTTGCTTTTTGATTAGTGGTGGTCTAAAGGTGGTGATTACTGTTAGGATCTCATGCAACATTAAGGATAATGGTAAGCAAAAATGCTAGTATGTTGGCTCTTATAAATGGACATTTTTCTTACATATAATTGGGTCATAATCCACTAATAATTGGGCTAATTAAATAGTCCACTAGCTAGAGTAGGGTGGGCTAAAGTCTAACAAGGTAGAAAGTCCAACAAGACTAACTAGTATGTTCTAGTAAATCACTAAGCGTAATTAAGCATCCAAAAAGCCCAAGTAATTGTTATTATAAAATAACAATTAGTATTTCGTAGTCATAATATTCCAATTATGACCAAAGTTAAACGTGTACCGACAAACATAGCTTTCTAAACGTTAAGTGACACTAACGGTCGTAAAGGCTTCCGGGGATCAAGTTAAGTAACATGCGTACTTAATGACACGTTTTAACATATAAACGAAAGTAATCCACATGTAGTAAGATCCCAGAGTAAAATATAGCTCAGTACGCACAAATACGCAGTTTCGTGAAGGCACAAAGCACAAAAGCAAGTCGAAAAAGTCGGGTCGTTACACTGTATTTAATAATCTTTTCAAGAAGTTTCATATTAATTGTCAATATTATATTTTTATATATTTTAGCAATGATTAGTTGAATTTTGAATATGACTATTTTCATGTAATGTAACAATCTGCTGGTATTCTAATCTATACATGAAGCCAAATCAAGAAAAGAAGGAAATTGGTAGATTTTTCATCTTTAGTTTACTAAAGAGCTATTTGGTAAAATTTTCATCTTTATTTGAAAATTCATGAAATATAAATATAAATATGTTAAGTTATACTCCCTCCGTCCCAGATTAATTGTCCCCAGACAAAAAATACACAGTTTTAGGAAATCCCACTAACTTTATTTCTCCACCAATGAAATATCTTCTCTCTCCAGATCCACCAATGAAATATCTCCTTTCCTTTCTATTTATGAAAGTAGACAATTAATTTGGGACATCCCAAAATGGAATACTGGACAATAATTTAGGGACGGAGGTAGTATTAAACTTCTTAGTTTAGATGTATATTCACTTTACACATAATCTAATAGAGCCCGAGGTTGATTATAATAAGTAGTAAAAGAGATTTTTATGAAAATTACTTTCAAAAGCAAGAATTGGAAAATTAATTATCACTAATGAACTTTTGTAGCAGCCTACTTGCTTTTGCAATGATTGAAAAGGAAGTGTTTGCTTTTGTTATTTTTTTGTCACGAGCTGGTGGATTATAATCTATTATATATATCTATTAGGCTAATAATTTACCCATGACATGCTATGAGGCAATTCATCTTATATGAACCGATACATCTTATATCATAGCATTTCCTAACACGCGTCTTTAAAAAAATGCATTGTATGGCTTTGTGAATGTAAGTAACGGTTAATTTTAAGCCATTTTATCGGGGGTATCATTGCTTCATCGAAATTTGGTTATGGTTTATAACCGGTGTAACGTACTTAGATTTAAATGTGTTATGTGGTTGCTATTTTGACATGGTGAGTTTTTATGGGATTTGTGATCATATTATGGATTTAATATTATGTTGTATGCAGTATACACTTTTCTCAGATTCTTGCTTCTACACGATCATGTGGATGAAGAAATAATGCATATATCAACAAATGATGTATTGCATTTTAGTCATGATGAGTTTATTGTGTGTATTATCGTATTGAATATTTATGTACATCAACTTTTAACAATAATGACACCAAATTTTAAAAATAATGAACGTTTTTTAAAGTTTTTTATTTAGATTTTTTGAATTTTTTTTTTTTAAGTAACCCGTGATTTCATAGATTTTTAAACTAGTTTATAAATATTATGTATGATTTGCATGAACATAGTTCCGCTATTTACGTTGATTTAGTTATAAGTTACTCCAAAAAATAAAGATTTAAAAAGTCAAACAGGCTGTTTGAAAATACTCCGTATTATTTTCACGAACTGACATCGTAGATGGAACCATATGTTTTGGATTTGGTTGATTACGGCATTCCAAACCTCAACTTTAACACCGCCCAATCAGAGTCATTATGACATCTTAATTCTTATGCGTTACTCAATCCATTTTTTAATAACCTACTAATTAACAAGCTTATAAAGTTTTTTCTATATGACCGTATATATCTGATGTAATCGAATTGTCATGTAACTTTTTAACAAATTGCATCGTTTGCTAAATGCTGAATCAATTGTTATCGATCTGTCTCAAAAAATAATAAATAAACGGATAAAGTTTATTGGGAGCAATAATTATGAGATGAAAAGAGTGAAGAGTTAGGTTTCTGTTTTTAGACATACAGTTCAAAAGCAGTTTTCCATTATTAATATTTTAGTTGGTTTATTAGTGTATTTCACGGCCCATGATTTTGATTTTACGAGTTGTTATATGTAGTTAAGGTGAGGTTTGGTTAGGTTGTGGTTTGCGATGGCTGATGTTTGTTGTTATTTCCGGGCATTCAATGACATTGCATCATTATTTTTGATAGGATCTGCTTGTTTGGGACGTTTCAGCTGTTTCAGGAGTTTAATTATGCAATTGATTTGTTTGTTCAATGTATTGGTGTTGTAATTGATTTAGTTACAATATGTGTGAGTGTGTCGAATAGATCGTAGGGTCGATTAATCACACATTAATCTAACTCAAAATTGTAACTTTATTAGATCGTTTTGATCTACTTTTATTTACTTTCATGTTTTCAGCCAAAAAAGACAAAGCAATAAGTCCCACTTCTTATCTCTCTTGTTTGCTTCACGCTCAACTCCTAACCTCCGATCTTTTTCCTTTGATAATTGTTCCTTAGCCATTGGCATCTCGATGGCCCGGTCTTTTTTTTCCTTTCTTCTTTTTCAAGCAAACTGTGTGGATTCCAGCCGATCATATTGTTGAATATAACTCATAAACACAGATTGTGTTTTCTATACCTCACACAATTCACTATCACACAATTTGCACTGTAAATGTGCTTTTTTCAGGTGCTCAATAAATTAAGAAAACAAGTTGCCATTAAGTAGGCTTACATATGAGAGAAAATAGGAAAACATGACTCCACTAACAATAACTAACTACATGACTTCACTACTAAAGAATAGGAAACTAATCGAAATAAAATTGAAGACTGGAATTATTCTTTGACTACTTCGATAAACAAACAAACAGTAAATTAAATGCCAAGTAGGACTGCCATGTGGACATTGACTTCCAACACATCTTTTTCACGCCGTTATTTTGTTTGTATATCTACGATCCATGTTGTTTGAGGTTTTTTTCTTTCAGGGGTCGTCATCTACCTAATTTCCCAATGCCTATTTGAGTTCACTCTATCTCGCCGTAAGTGATTCTAAGTACCTTTTTGGTCGATCTTCTCTCGATTGTCTGCGCACTATGGAGTCCCTTCTTCATTAGATTTGAGTGTTTTTCGTTGCTCCAATGCACTCCTCGTCGACATCTGCTTTGTATCGTTGGAATCCTTATCTTCGGCTTCGTCGTGAACCTGGCACCGAGTACCTTTTTGGTACTCTGGTCTCTTGTTATTAGGTTGTTGTTTTATATTTGTGTTGAACATTTAATTTTGATGGTGATTTGGTATGTTTTAGGTCGGCTTCTTTTTGCTCGGGGTGCTTTGTTGGCTTCTTTCTAGTTCACTTCACTTGCCTTGAATTCTTTGTGACGTTCTCTTGCTTTAGGGTTGTGGTCGTGTTGTGTGCTTCGAAGGCGGCCATATTTTCTTTTTCTGTCTGTCTTCGATGTTTCTTCTTGTGAGTTTGTGTTCGTGGGTATGGTTTTGTGCAACCGGTACTATACTAAAGTCTCATGTGTTAGAGCGTTTAGTCTTGTTTTATTTTCTTAGTCAAATGTGTTATTCACCAGGTGACCATTTTTTAAGAGGTTTTTTTTTTTTTTTTTTTTTTTTTTTTGCTAGGGCTTTGTTTGGTTTACTTTTCTATTTTGTATTGACTGTATTTGTTAATTTTATTGTTATCATATTTTTGGAAGAAAAAAAAAAAAGGGGAATTAGGTTTCTATTTGTTGGTGGAGATTAAATGCATATGCTTTTAGATGTATTAGTGGATTCTAAGTCGCCTTATGTATTTGTTTCTTTATTACACCAATTAACATGATATAAAGTTATAAACATCCTCTACTAATTAATACTCCGTATATACGGTTTTCTATTTTTTTTTATAAGATATCATCTTGTCTTGATTTAAGTTAAAGATACAACAAAATTCGATGAGTGTATATGTTAATGATGATTGAAGCTGGGTCATTAATAATTATGTGAAATGAACATTAATTGTAGTTTATTTTCGAATCATCTGATGCTACTGTAATCGGCCTACTTATCATGTAGACAACTCCATGAACAATTTGATCGATAGAGCTTGTGCTTATAAAAGTTCCGGAACAAAAAGTGAAGAGTGGCACAATAAATTGCCATGATTTGAGGTAGATTAATGTTAGTTAAAAAGTTTATTTTACTTTTTTTTTTAACAGCAGTTTGAGATCACCTAGGAGATGAAACCATCCGCGCAATCATCTACTGCAGTTGCATAACCTGCTCCGAACTACTACCGAGGAAGAACAAAAAGTGTTGAACCACTACTACTTGAACTACAACAAGATAAAGTTAATTAAAAACTATAGTTCCATTTAAGATGATTACCATATATAAAAGAATGACACTTCTATTCCTCGTAACTAGAAAGCTAGCGATTAATTACAGCTATAGATGGGCAAAAAAACCGGATCCAGATTCGATCCGGTGACTCGATCCGGAACCGGATCCAAGCAAAACCGGACACAGCAAAAACCGGATCCGGATCCGAGATCCGATCCGGTTCCACCCGGATCCAGTTTTTCAAGAAAACCGGATTTTTTCCGGATATAAACCGGATTTTATCCGATCCGGTTTGGATCCGGATCCGGATCCGATCCGGTTTTTCAAAAAACTAGCCGTTTTTTTTTTTTTTTTTGCAGTTTCAGCCTTTTTTTTTGCAGTTTTTTGAGTTTTTTTTGACCATTTTAACCCCACAAAGTCCATTATAAATACATGGTAATGCCTTGGTTGAAAATGCACCAACAAACATTCTCATATTTATTTCTAAATCACTAAATATTCTCTAATCTCTAGTCTAATTATCCCATAATGGATAATTCACAAGCTTCCGTTTCCGGTTCCGCTTCCGTTGGAACATCTTCACAAGGCTACACTACGGCCGATATTGATTACAAAAAAGAAACAAAGCGAAAAGGGGACGTTTGGTCCAAATTCGAGTTGTGTGTAATGAAGGATGGTGCGAAAAAAGCTCGTTGTACACAATGTATGAAGTTCATGGGTGTTTCGGGTAATACAACGTTAAGAAAACATCTTGACAAAAGTTGTAGTGCAAGGCAAGACCCGAGACAACAAACAATGCGGGCCGATGGTTCGATTTTTGAATACGATGTCGAAGCTCTTCGGCAAGATTTGTCAAGGTTTGTCATTCAACAAGCGCTTCCTTTCAACCACTTCGACAATCCAAGGCTTACGGAGCTAATTCGGAATCGACTACAACCGCGATATAGCAATGTAAGTCGTTCTACCTTAAGACGTGACGCCTTTAAATTATGGAAAAAAGCTAAAACTGAAATAATTGAAGGTTTTCGAACATATAAACATAGGGTTTCTATAACTTGTGATGTTTGGAGCGCACCACATGGAACGGCAAATTCTTATTTAGCCGTTACCGCTCATTGGTTTAATCCCGATTCGTGGCTTTTAATGAAACGTGTTATCGATTTTAAAATATTTGGTTATCCACATAACGGTAATAATATAAAAAAAGCGTTACAAGACACTTTAGAAGAATATAATTTAATCGATAAAGTTTTTACAATTTCGCTAGATAATGCATCTAATAATGATGCGGCCATGAGTGAGTTAAAAATTGCACTTAGACCGATTTTAAATGGTGCATTTATTCATACACGTTGTGTTGCTCATATTATAAACTTGGGAGTTCAAGATTGTTTAACTTTTTGTTCTTCATTAAAAGAAAAATTTAGAAGATTATTAGTAACGATTTATCGTACGAGCAACGCACGACATCATAACTATAAGGCTTTTGTTAAAGATTGTCATGGCACTTGGTTAGGTCCTTATTTTGATAATAATACAAGATGAAATTCTACTTGTTTAATGTTCGAAAATATTTTACGTCAAAAAGAAACGTTAATCGCTTTTAATAGAAAACTACTTAGAAAGGGATTTTCCGAACCAATTAGTGACGACGAATGGGATGACTTGGAATCATTAACAAGTTTTTTACAAGTTTTTAAAGAGGCATCAACAATGTTATCGGGTGTTTATTACCCAACTAGCGTACTAGTTTTAGAACAATTTTATATAATGACGGAAAAAATATGCGAATATGCGAATTTGCGAACTCAAATAATGTTATTTTTAACAACCTTGACATTTTAAAATGGTGGGAAACAAAACAAGACACATATCCAATATTAAGCATTATGGCTCGTGACTTATTTACCGTTCAAGCTTCAACCGTAGCTTCCGAATCGGCCTTTTCTTTGAGTGGTCGAATTATATCGGAAAGAAGGTCAAGACTTACCCCCCAAGCTGTGAAAGTATGTGTATGTTTGAAAGATTATTTGGATGGGGTAGATAGGATACAAGATCGAACTTCATTAGAAGGTCCGTTATATAACGACATTGAAGAATGTATAGAGTTTGAAGAAAATTTAGCGGGATTATCGCCTACAACAACCTAAGAGAATTCCGACAATGAACTAAACGAAGTGGATGAAGGTGACTATGAACCGTTTGATATGGACCAAACCGAAATGAATGTATCGGGTTACCAACAAGCTTACCTTTCTCTGGTTGATGACCCCGCTTTTGAAGACTACGATCGAAGGCACAATCCTCAACGCGCTCAACAAGATAACACATTTGGGTCATTTGACGACTAAAGTATAACGGGTGATGGCCATGCCGAAGCTCGATATACTTTAGTCTTAATACATTATTGGGTGATGGCCATGCCGAAGCTCGAAATGTATTAATTATAATTGTATTGTTCGAATAAAAGTGTTTTTATTTTTATTATTGTATCGTTCGAATAAAAGTGTTATTTATATAATTGTATTGTTCGAATATTGTTATTTATATTATCTATTGTGTTGAGCACTTGAGCGTTATAACTTTTCTTTATACCGATTATATTATTGTTGTCAAACGTTAAAAAAAATAGAACCGGTAAAAATATAATTCGCAAAATCGAATCCTAGTCCAAGAAAAATTCGAAAAAATCCGATCGAGATCCAAAAAAGAACCGGTTCCGGAAAAAAATCCGAAAAAAATCCGACGCCGAGAACCGGAACCGGAACCGGTTCCGAAAAATCCGGACAAAAAAATCCGGTTTTTTTTTGTCCGAATCCGGTTTTTTATCCGATTTGTGCATCTATAATTACAGCTTCATTCGTAACATTGGGATCATGATATATAAAAATCGTATCACAATACCGATGGTGTCAGCCAGTTTTCGTTAAAATAGCCTAATAATTAAGGTCCTCATATCCTTACAAAACCTCACTAACAGCTAGTTAGACCGTATAAATAGGACGAAGACCCGGCTTCCCGGGTCGTCTGAACATATATAACTTTATCCATTTACCTATTTATATTGGTACAAAATGGATGTAAAATATAAAACTTTAGAAGTTTTATCTATATAAATGAAATAGGTTTTTAATTTATTCTTATGAACCAGTGACACACTAGTTAAGTAAAACTACACATGTATTTAACTTTTTTTCTTTCTATCTTGCAACTAAAACTGAAAGTGATTGCCCGTTAAGTCGTTAACGGAACCATTTGTCACATTATTATGATTATCATCTCTTCCTGTCTCTGCATCATGCCTCTCAACAAAGAACACTGGTTGATTTGGCTCAGGTAGATGCATATTTTCATTTGTGAGCATCGATACGACTTCAGACATAGTTGGTCTATCCATTGCATGATCTTGAATACAAAAGAGACTTACATGAATGCATGTCATTACTTCATTAGGAGTGCATGATTCTTCAAGCACCAGATCCATCAACTCCAAACCTCTGCCATTGTTCCATAATACCAATGTCTAAAACAGTTTAAACTTTTATTTGCTTTGAAGTTATACACACCCACAGTTCGACACACATTATGAAACACTAATTAAGCCATATAAATAACTTACCAGCCCTAGAAGGTTGAGAGGGTGTTCCACGTCATAGCTCCAATGATTCATTCGGCCGCTTACGATCTCAAGCAATAAAACACCAAAACCAAAGACATCGATGTCGGTTGAAACAGTGCCTTGTAGTAAATACTCAGGCGGCATATAGCCACTAGATGATATCAAATTACTAGTTAGAGTATGTGTTGGGATTTGTATTTGACACAAGAAACAGTTATCAAATTACTACTTGTATTTGTTTCAGATTCATTGATTTCAAATAACTTATGTTCTGTCAGATCATTCTCTCAAGGTTTTGGAACTCATTCCAGAAGTCATGGGTGATCATTGGTCCGATGCTTCGGGCGAAACCTATTCACAAATAGCCTTCAGATTGTGGGAATTGAGTTGAATGCCCGGATATTCGAAAGGGGCATTGTCCCTCAGTTCTTACCAACCCCCGGTGTGTAATCGACATGTTGTTAGCATCCATACCAAAATCTGATATTTTCAGCTTCAAATAATCATCTAGCAAGATATTATCCTTATCCTCGAAAACTTATGGAGATATAGAAGTCCTTGGAGCAATGCTGTCAATGATTACAAAGCGGTTATTCCAATTTAGTAATCCTTTCTTCCTAAGATATGTTAATAATCAAATAGCATGCATCAACTAATGAATTAAAAGGAATAAGTTAATAAGCCAAGAATGTACCATATGTTGGAGCTAATCGGTTTGTGTGTCCCACATCGGAAGTATAAAGAAGCATATGCTTGTATATAAGCTTAGGGGAACCTCCCTCTATCACCAATTGGTTTTAGAGTACTAGGGAACTCTTGAGCTCATATGCAGGACATGTTGGAGGACCTAAATCGATCCAACACCATACAAGTGTTGATCTTACCTATAACCCGACAATTGAGACCCATAGCTTGAAAAATGGTCCATTAGGTTATGTTTTTAACCAATTGGATCCATAAAAAGTTAGAGTGGGTCTAGTTTAGACCCATATGAAGCCTAACTAATATATATAAGGTTCAACGGGTCCTTAATGGGTCTTTACAAGAATTTAAAAAAATTATCATCTAGAGGTTTTACTAGTTTAAGAAAATGAGTAATCCAAACCGACCTGACCCATTTCAACTAAACTCGTTTGACCCATCTAAAAAATCTGACTCGTTGAACCCATTACCCGTTTTGACCCATATCCATTCAGATCTCAAGCCAAACGGTTTGCCATATATATAATTCTAACCAAACAGATAGAAATTCAAGCTACTATTATGCAAGTAATCATATAAAAGAATTTTTTTCTTGTTTTTCAACAGAACACCCTATAAGTCGAACAAGATTAGTGTGTTGAAGTTTGGCAATGGCTCAGTTTCGTTCTAAACTCCTTGAATGGTAAGAAAAATAGATGAAATCATATAATAAGAAATACGCACATGTAACACAATGAATTGGTGAGCTGATGTAGTTAATGAGCATCAAAATTGATGTTATCATATGTACGATGATATTATGTCGGACAGCTTGTATCATGTTTAACAACAACTGAAGTAATCAAATATATATACTTAGACCCCGTTTGTTTTTTACTTTTATTAAGTTATGTTGTCTGAATGAAATTATGACGTGTGTGAGGAATAAGTGACGACTAAATAGTTATTGTTTGTTTTATGTGCTGAACAGTGACTGAATAATTATAATTACAAATTTAACCCTGTACATACGGCAGTTATAGACAGTTATTTTAGCAGTTTTGAAACAGTAGGGACGAATATGATAATTCACATTTTCATGACTTAAATTATTAAGACATTCTATTTTCATTAAGTCCAAAACAAACACTACACCACTTATTCAATTTTATATCATTAAGTTCAATTAAGTTCATTAAGTTCTAATCAAACGGAGCCTTATATATATATCATCAGTTATAGCACTTAATATAATTTTACAGTAGATGGAGTTGAGAAAGTTATTGTTAGTACTTATGTGAGACCTGTGACTATACTATCCAACCACTGAAAAGATCTATACTATCCAACAACTAGAAAGACCTACTTATTTGCACATGGAGGTTCGTAAATAACTAAATGTTCTTATATGAGGATTTAGTTTAATATGAAATGAAATGATTTTAACGTAAAATTGGTCTAGTAAGATTGTAAATAGTCAGAGGTGGTTACATCGTATGATTGAAAGCCAAACTTCAACTTTTCATAAAATTCGTTATAAGTTTCCTAAGGCCAGATAAAAGGAAATCGAAAAGGTTTTGGATTTGTGCTATTATTCCGTAAATTTTTATTTATTTATTACTTGTCGTTTTTTACATGTCATACTTCTGCATGTTGTGCGTCAAAATGATTATCGCACGGATCCTTGCACAAATAGGTTTGGCATAAAAATTAAAGTATATGTTCGCCGAAGCTCAGGTGTTGCCTTCTCCTTAAGTTAGTTGACATCACATATGTATATTTATTATTTGAGTATATGTTTACTGACTACTCATTTTGCTTTTGTAGCTCTATTTTAATGACATGAATTATTTGTCTGAAGTAGGTTAATGAAATTTAGAAAATAAGATAGTTATTTTGTTTTGTTGGTTATGTATATTATTATATAGTGTCTTATTGTATTTGATTACAATGTGTTATACTTGACAATTTAGTGAAGAAAATAGTAAATGAGGGAGAGTTACAAAATGAATTTGCATTAATTACGAACGTGCCATTTGATATGGCTACAATGTTTTGCAGAGAGTTTGCCCAACGTGTAATAATTCAGAAATGGTAAGTCAAGTCAACATTCCACCTTTTTTAAACATTTTCTGTGTTGAGTTGTCTTATTTGAACTTACAAAAATTAAGTACTATTCACTAAAAGTAAGTACCAAAAACACATGTTGTGAAATTATATTATATTATTATAGATATATACAATTTAGCAAATTTGGGTTACTATTGATGAATAGTAACCCACTTCCATGCTTAGAAGAGTTGTACGTTATGCTTAAATCGTTGTACCCACTAACACCTCTTACTACCAAATGTCAAACACCTCAAACTCTAAGGGCTAAAGTGAAAATTACATATTTCTAAATAAAAAAAACTTAAAAAAAAAAATCACCCAAATCTTCAACGGACCACATCTTCTTGCTCGCAACGCGTTATATTTTTCCGAAATCACGATTCAACTCGAAGTAATTTTACGAACACAACGCAACTACCTATACACAAAGTGAACGCTTTTCAAAAAAAGCTAGATATCTCGGGCAACTGTCTTTTAGGGTGCCTTATTAAATTGTGTTAATATATTCCGGATGTTACAGTCATGTTGGACAACTTTCGCTAACTACAAGTGCTGGAAAGACATTCCAAGATAAAAAAGAGTATGTGATTATGCAATGTATGCAAACTCATGTAATAAACTTTTGTATGTAATAACCAGAAACATTTTGCGATAACCTGTGACTTTTTTAAATTCTTAAGTTAACGCAGCATCGCGCGGTGGATCAATTGCTTGTTAAATACAATGCATTGACAATATGCAAGTCAAGTAAAATAATTTAGCACATAAAATATTAAATAAATATGGACACTGAACTTGACTTACCATTCTAAAATTATTATACGTTTAGACAAGCTCTTTGCAAAGCATTATAGCTATATAGATGACACGTTGGGTTCAAAATTTATGCAAATCCATCTTGCAACACTCCCCCCATTCACCATTTTCTGCACCAAATTGTCGAGCATAACACATTGTAATAAAATATATGACACTATATAATAATATATCTAGCAACGCAAAACCAAATAATTACCTTATATTCCAAGCTCCATTTACCTACTTCAAGCAAACAATACGTCCCATAGAACTAGAGCTACAAATGCGAAATGAACATCACTAAGCATATACTTACAAAGCAAATACACATAAGTGATGTTTAGTTACTCAAGGAGAAGCAACACCAACGGAGGCTAGCTCAGGTTTAACTTTTATGCCAAACTAAATTGCACAAACATCCTTGTCATAATCATTTTAACGCATTGTCTGCAAAAGATGACATGTAAAAACGACAACTAGATAAATGAACAAAAAAAATTACAAAACAATAGCACAAATGAAAAACCTTTTCAATTTCCTTCTATTTGGTCTTAGAAAACTCACAATGATATTTACGAAAAGTTGAAGTTTACCTATCAGTCATACGATGTAACCGCCTATGACCGCTTACAATCTCGCAGACTTGATCATTTTTATATTAAAATCACCTAATAATAAACTACAATCTTTATACAAGAACATGAAATTAGTCACGAACCTTCATGAGCAAATAAGTATGTCTTTACCGACTTGCAGACATGACGATTGTATGTGTTAGAAATTATAGTCATTGGTCTGATGGAATTACTAAACAATAAATTTCTCGATTCCATCTACAAGAAATATAATGTTTAAGAATATATATATATATATATATATATATATATATATATATATATATATATATATATATATATAAGGTTGTAAAACTCGCGACTTGGGGAGAACTCGCAAGAGGTTTTTGAGGAGTTCTCGGTGACTCGGGGAGAACTCGGGGGAGAACTCGGATGTTGACTTTCGTTGACTTTTAATATAAATATATAATATATATTATATTTACATTATATGTATAAATATTAGATTTTATAACTGATATAGTTGTTCTAATATATATATATATATATATATATATATATATATATATATATATATATATATATATATATATATATTAATTATTACGGGAAAAATATCAATTAATATTATTAATCATTTAACCATAATATATAATATAATTGGAGTAGTATATATGTAAGTAGGAGCACCAACTTAATATAAGTAAAAACATGCATATTAACTTTGTTCTTGTTAGAATTAGTTTGGTAAAGGTTAAGGGGCTTTTATTGTAATTTGATAAAAAAAAAAAGAATATATTATAAAATATTTAAAATAACTCTCTTTATAAATGTAAAGATGTGGACAAGATTAGACACGAACAAGATATGTAGATATATATTACTGTATATCACTATTCTCTTTCTTTTTTATACTCTTCTCTCTTTCTTCTTTATTTTTCTTTATTTTCCTCTCTACCAAAAACAAAAATTACAAAATTCAAGTTCGTGACCCATTTAACCTCATATTTCTCGTTTCCGGCAAGATCTAAGGTTTTCGAGGCCGTTGACTGCCGTTTGACCGCCGTTGACAGACGGTTGACCGACGGTTGACCGAGTTATTAGCGAGTTGACCCCCGATTTCTCGTTGAGACAATTATGGCGAGTTATCGCCGAGTAATCGGCCGAGTTAGCCGAGTTTTGCAACACTGAAAATATATATACACATAATGTCTAAGGTTTTAAAGGTATTAACAACTTGATTTTGTAAAGAAATTACTTATTAAAATGAGTAATTTGGGTAAAAGTGGGTTTTGAGGTTGAGATCAAAGATTGATGTTGAAGTGTTATTGGTGTCAAATTGGTGTTAGGAATCAGTTGTATATGCTTTATGTATGATTTCCTAACTAGCTTTAGTGTTAAAAGTGTCAAAATTGAGATTTGGAGCTTGAACCCTCATGAAACCTCCTGCTGCATATGAACTGCATTCGTACGGATGCAGACTGAATCCTTACAGATACATAGCGTAACCCTACGGAGGTGGTGGTAACCGTACGGATACAGACCACATGAACCCGTACAGATAGTTTTTTGGATCCGTACGGACGGTACTTAGATTCATTCGGATATTTCGTATTCCCGTATCCCTACGAATGTGTATCAGCAGAGTGTATTTCGATGATTGTTGTTTTTAAGCCGTTATGCTGCCCGTTTGTTTAATTTATGCTTAGAACACTGTATTGACTTTGTTTATGGTATTCACAAGTGATCAAGGGAAAGGTGAAGGCTCGGTGAAATAAGACTACTGATTTCTTGTGTTTTCAAGTGAGTGAGACTATCCTTATAGATACGGTTATACAGTACAAGTGTAGTGTAATGTAATAACCAGTGCCATGCTTATACTTAGACTGTGTTATGAGTCTGTGAACAGTGCAGTGATTATATATGACTACGTGAATACCCAATGATAACGTCGTGGTCTCCTTCCTTCTAACGTAAGAGGCCAACCCTATCCAACTTGGTGTCTTTCGGCTGATAGTACAAGTGTTACTGATTAGTGGTATAGTTTAAGTGACGAGTGTGTCGCGTTAGGGAGACTATACCAGTGGTTCAGTAATGGGAACTATCGAACTTTAGCCCAATCAACTAGTGGATGAAGGCCCGGCTAGGCCAGGTCGCGGGTCCTCTTGTATTGTGCTCTATGTGTTAGTAACCTGAGCCTTAAGATGTGCTTGTAGCTTATAGTGATGTTCATCTAGATATTTCCATTCACTCACCGGTGCACTAATTCCCTCACGGTGTTCTTTCAGTGGAGTTGAATTGCTGCTTGTTTGTGGGTTTTAGGAAGCAGGGTTTGAAGACATGTTTGACATGAATGAAACTCTGATATTTGTGTATAAACAAAATTGTGAAGTGTCTGTAATTAAGTAACACCAGTATTTTAATGTTTTGTGTTTTAATTTCCTGTATAATCTATATGTGAATGTGAATATGATGTGTTTTAAAAGACTTCCGCTGTGATTTAAAAAATATAAACATACAGTGTTACAATTGTGGTGACCAATGTTGTTGAACTTGAGTGCCTTCACCTCTGACCCGAAACATTCACCTTGACGAGGAAGGGCGATTTTCTTTTTCCTCACCATGATTACACCAAAAACAAGTAAAACAACACCATAGTCATGGTTACAATAGACAGATCATACTTGAATTTCACAATCATTTATTATGATATATTTTGTGAACACATTGATGCTCTTGATGTCAAATTTTAATCAATTAAATTCAACATAATATGTTATGAGCATATCAAATGTCAATTTATTGAAATGCAAGTTACCTAGACCATATAAAATGTTATGAGTAGTATGTAATGATGAATGAATGTACATACTTCCCTAAATTGTATACATTAAGGTACAATTAAGAGCCTATGGATTGCGTCCTGATTGCAAATTAGGGTGTGTTTTTGAGGTCTAAATTAATAAACGGTTACATTGAGAACGAGAGTTTAAAGAATGTAAATATTTGTGTCGCTCACTATGTTATTGTATAATTAGTACAATAATTTAGTGTAACAAATATGAGTAATGTTGATCTTGTGCTATATAGCCTCTTTATTGTAACATATTCACGCAATGTTCATTCATTCATCATTACAGACTTATTGCTCATAACATTTAATATGGTCTAGTTAACTTGCATTTCAATCAATTAAATTCAACATATTAGTATATTTACTTACTCGGCGGTGGAATTGGATGGACTTGAGGTTAATGATTTATCCGGTGAAGTGAGCAAAAGTGATATGGCTTGCTTCTCCATCTTTATTTATCCATATAAATACTAGTCGCAATCTTCAACCATTCTTCCAGACTCATCCTACACGCAGAGGCGGACCTTCAAGGGAGGCGTGGAAGGGTTCCAGCCCTCCCAGTATTTTGCGTTATTAGTAGAAATTTAATATTATACAGGTTTAAAAAATAAAACTTTTATATATTAGCCCTTCCAGAATATTATAACCAGCCCTTCCAAAATAAGTTGGAATATTTTCGCCCTCTCAGTAGTAAAGTTCAAGATCCGCCACTGCGTCTACACGCATACGTAAAACCAAAACTTACTCAATTCCATATATTTAACTACTCTACTAAAAACACAATAACAGAATCAGCAATACAGATATCTACATTCTAAAAAACAAAAGGTTCAAATTCATTTTTCCTGCATAAGAAAAAAATGTTCACAATTCTTTAGACTCTAGTTGTCACCGTAACCATTTATAAAATTAGACCTGAAAAACGCACCCAGATTTGCAATCAAGACTAAATTAGTAGATTTATACGCTTTACAGAAGTAAAACATATTAACCTGATGTTCATTCATTCATAATTACAAACTAATACAACGCATATCATTTGATATGGTCTAATTAACTTACATTTCAGTCAATTATATTCAACATACTCGTATATTAACTTACTCGGAGGTAGAATTGGATCGACTCGAGGTTAATGATTCATCCGGTGAAGAGAGCGAAAGTGATTTGGCTTGTTTCGCCATCTTTAAATCCATTAAAATACTCGTCAAAATCTTCAATTTATCTTCCAGACTCTCGTTCTCCTTGTTGAATGTTGATTTGGGACGAATATACGGACATCTAGGGTTTGAGCAACTATATGATCATAACGAGGTAGACATTTGGGCCACGACCCATTTACTTATCTCTTAGCCCAATTATATAAATAGTGTTTTAAATGATTCTACTCCGTATTGTTGAGTCGATTCTTGGGAAACAAAGAGAAAATGTATGTGCGGTGTCTTTTTTTTTTTATCACTTAATTGAATAGTTCACCAAAATGTTGTTTAGCGTATTTGTTTTGAACCTCCCTAGATAACATATTATGCTAAAAGTTGAATGGTTCAACTATTCAAAGTTAATACACTATCTTAACCATTAAATACTTAAATTTTTTATAATATTTTCTTTAAATCATATTCAGAACACTTAACAAACAAGGATATTGAATTTTTTATTCTTGTAACGCGTTAATAAGGTAATAATACTCAATTCATATCGTTCATTCAAAATGATTATCAAACGGTTTATATTCATTCAGAGCCAAGTATATTCAGATAGTTTGAATCATTCAGATTACGAACCATTTAGCGCTAAATCATTCTGTATTATCAAACGCAACCTTAGTGGGTTGTCAGTCAGGTATTGGTCACATGCCAAAAAAACAATATGCTCAAACAAACAGAAGAGTGGTCTTAACCCTGACGGTGACGTCAAATGCAAATGATGTACTTTTTGGTGATATATCAAGATCAAGAAGTGAAGTTTTTAAAGGAGAGTGTCAAATTTAAGTATTAAATTTGTGGTGAGTAATGTGGTAAAATATTATTGATAGTTGAAAATAAAATATATTAGTTAATAATATACAAAATTAATGGTGAAATCTGATTGGCTCACCAAAATTTGACACACTTTTTTCCGTCAGATTTTTGTGACTGACGCCCCCTTTCCGTCAAATTTTGACACCCCGTTAGGGATGTCAAGGGCGTCAAAGAGGTTACACCTTGGATTTCATTTCATTTGACGGAAGAAATTGACACTGCATTTGGAATAGTCTAAGTCATCGTCGTATGAAGATTCGTCACATGACAGAAAACTACTATCCACCTCAGACGCAATTGACTTTTTTTAGCCATCCAAGATGCAAGGATGGAGCTTAGTGAGGGTAGGTAGTGGCTTTGGCCCCCAAACAAAAATGAAATTTTTTAAAAGAACGTGTTTATCCTCTAATTATATAATATAGTGATCTCAACCCCGACCTCTTAAATGACCAAGTTCAAGTTCCATCATTGCCAAGATGTGCTGCTAATCGGTGATGTTCAATGGCGGAGCCAGTAGGGTGGCAGGGGGATGCCCAACCACCCTCAACTATGGTAGTGTGTATAATGTTGAACTGGGATTTTAAAACGAAAAAGTGAATTTGCCGATTGTTTATTTTGAGTTTCAGATCGGAAAAGTAGCGAGTATATTGACTTTTCATGTTAGGTGGGAAGAAAATGGCCTATTTTGTGATATATTTCAATTTTGGTACCTAAACTACTATATTATATCTCACTTTAACCTCTTAAATTTTCATTATATATATATATATATATTAAAACCCATTATCTAATCTTATCTTATCTATAATAAATGCATACTCCGAACGAGAAACTAAAATAACTTGCAAGGAATCAAATATATTAATTAACTCTTAAATATAATTATATAATATAAAATATAAATATAATTTAATATATCAAAAAGAATTTATACATCGATATTATTCCTAACAAATTAAAATATTTTTTTGTTGTTAGAAATAATTCAACTAAATTTATATCTGTAGGAAACTTAATCAGAGAATTAGTATTTGTCAATAATTCATATTTTTTTTTTCGAAAAGCAATAGTATTATTAATCACGAAGAGGCCATAAACTAGCCCAACTCGAAGTACAACACGAAGAGGTCGACAGTCAATATCGGCGCCCGCAACAAAGACAACTAGTTGCAAAGGATGCAACTTGATATCTACAAGACCAAAATACGAACCATCACAAGATACCACAAGCAATAAACACAAACACTAGACACACGAGATAGCTACATACAATGAGACAGTACCACTTGAACACTTAATTAAACCGCATAAATAATAGGGTCGGTTAACCATTGATTCCAATCGATTTTTAACTTCTTCACTCGCGTAGGGACCCATTCAAAAGACTTGAGTTGAATCTCCATTAGAGCGGTAGGACCATTCAATGATTTATTTGAGAAGACTTTAAGATTTCGATTTCTCCAAATAAGATATACACAAACCCATTTCAAAGCTTGCCAAATTTTACACCTGAACGAAGACATTGAGATATTACTTTTTCCTCGACACGCCTCGTTAATGCTAAGATTTGATACCGAACCCAATCCCCACCATTTATACACTCTATCCCACACATCAAGAGAATGTTTGCATAGGAAAAGTGCATGGTCAATTGTTTCCAAACCATCGTCGCATATCGGACATCTCACGGAGTCAAGATCTATTCCCCGATCATCAAGTTCCGTACGAGTTGCAATACGCCTTTTTAGAGCGCGCCATGTGACGACCCGAGAATTTCCGACCAAATTTAAACTTAATCTTTACATGATTCTGACATGATAAGCAAAGTTTATAAAGTTGAGTCTCTAAATTTTTGGAACAGTTTACATGAAACCATTTAACCTTTGACTATTCCCGACGATTCACGAACAAATTTTTGTAAATAAATATGTATATATATATAAATGTAAGTCTATATTATAATTTGAAATTATAAGATATAGTTTAAACATTAGAAATAAATATATAAAAAGATGATAACCGTTTCGTAAGGGTTAAATAACTAAAAACACGAGCTATTACATTAATATAACTAACGGATTAAAGGTTAAGGATATTATCGGGTTAGCGGGATGTCACGGGTTCAAACCTGGACTTGGGCATTATTTTTCTAGGGCTACTTCCTTGAGGTAGTTATTTATCTATTATTATTATTATTATTATTATTATTATTATTATTATTATTATTATTATTATTATTATTATTATTATTATTATTATTATCATTATTAGAAAGATTATCATATTTATCAAAATTATTATTATTACTATCATTACTATTATTTTGACATTAATATTATTATTTTCATATTATCAATATTATTATCATAATAACTATTATTAATATTATTGTAAAATAAAACAACTTTTAGTTATGATTATTATAAATATTATTTTATCAGATAATTATTAGTTATATAAAACTATATTTACTACACATAACATAACTATATTAACATCTTTATAATAAATATTAATAAATATAATTAATAAGGGTATTGGTAAAAAAAATCCAATTAAAATAACAATTAAATCATTAATAATATATAAATTTGTTTGATTACCATTTTATGTGTTAATATATATAAATGATATAGGTTCGTGAATCTGAGGCCAACCTTACATTTGTCCATTGTCGTTATATGTATTTTTACTACAAAATACAGTATGGTGAGTTTCATTTGCTCCCTTTTTAAATGCTTTTGCAATATATATTTTTGGGACTGAGAATACATGCGCTGCTTTTATAACTGTTTTACGAAATAGACACACGTACTTAAAACTACATTCTATGGCTGGATTATTAAACCGAATATGCCCCTTTTTAGTCTGGTAATCTAAGAATTAGGGAACACACACCCTAATTGACGCGAACTCTAAAGATAGATCTATCGGGCCCAACAAGCCCCATCCAAAGTACCGGATGCTTTAGTACTTCGAAATTTATATCATGCCCGAAGAAGGAGGATCCCGGAATGATGGGAATATTCTTATATGCATATTGTGAATGTCGGTTACCAGGTGTTCAATCCATATGAATGATTATTTTTGTCTCTATGCATGGGACGTATATTTGTGAGAAATGGAAATGCAAATCTTGTGGTCTATTAAATTGATAGAAATGGTTATTTATGTTAAATTAATGAACTCACCAACCTTTTGGTTGACACTTTAAAGCATGTTTATTCTCAGGTACGAAAGAAATCTTCCGCTGTGCATTTGCTCATTTTAGGGATATTACTTGGAGTCATTCATGACATATTTCAAAAGACGTTGCATTCGAGTCGTTGAGTTCATCAAGATTAATATTAAGTCAATTATAGTTAGATATATTATGAAATGGTATGTTTGTCGTCAACTTTCGATGTAATGAAATATTGTCTTTTCAAAAACGAATGCAATGTTTGTAAAATGTATCATATAGAGGTCAAGTACCTCGCGATGTAATCAACTATTGTGAATCGTTTATAATCGATACGGACTTCGTCTGGATGGATTAGGACGGGGCATTTCAGTTGGTATCAGAGCGGTGGTCGTAGCGAACCAGGTCTTGCATTAGTGTGTCTAACTAGTGGTTGTTAGGATGCATTAATGAGTCTGGACTTCGACCTAGTAGTTGTTAGGTTATATTAATGAGTCTAGACTTGAACCTGGTCTGCATGTCAAAAGTTTTGCTTATCGTTCTTTGTAAAAAAATATCTACCTATCATTGTCAGTCTCGACACGTCTTATTGCAATTATTGCATAGATGGTGTACAGACAAATTCACATCCCATCACATTAAATCTTGTCTGACACGTTTCCTTAATTTCCTCCGTAATTCACGGGATATTCTGTACTATATATAGGTATTCTATGTAATTAGAATATCATCCGATATCCGAAAATCATTCCATATCAAAATCCTCTTACTGATCGTAAAAGATGGATTCTACACCTGTGAAAGGACCCGTTCATATACATTATAAACGATTCACAATAGTTAATTACATCGCGAGGTATTTGACCTCTATATGATACATTTTACAAACATTGCATTCGTTTTTAAAAGACAAACTTTCTTTACAACGAAAGTTGACGGCATGCACACCATTTCATAATACATCCAACTATAATTGACATAATAATAATCTTGATGAACTCAATGACTCGAATGCAACGTCTTTCAAAATATGCCATGAATGACTCCAAGTAATATCCTTAAAATGAGCTAATGCACAGCGGAAGATTTCTTTAATACCTGAGAATAAACATGCTTTAAAGTGTCAACTAAAAGGTTGGTGAGTTCATAGGTTTATCATAACAATCATTTCAATATATTAATATACCACAAGATTTCTGTTTATAAATATATGTACACTCACAAGTGTATAAAAGTATTCTATAAGTTGTAGGCACCCGGTAACAAGCCTTAACGTTCATGTTTTACCCTCTGAAGTACACCAGATCAGGTGTGTTTAAAATAACCTCGAAGTACTAAAGCATCCCATAGTCAGGATGGGGTTTGTCAGGCCCAATAGATCTATCTTTAGGATTCGCGCCTACCGTACATAGACAAGTAGTTTAATGTTACCAAGCTAAGGGTATATTTCTGGTTTAAACCCACATAGAATTAGTTTTAGTACTTGTGCCTATTTCGTAAAACATTTATAAAAACAGCGCATGTATTCTCAGTCCCAAAAATATATATAAAAGGGAGCAAATGAAACTCACCATATTGTATTTCGTAGTAAAAATACATATAACGTCATTTAACAAGTGCAAGGTTGGCCTCGGATTCACGAACCTATATTAATTATATATATTTATATGTTGGTCAATATTTGTCTAACAATTTTTGGTTAAGTCATAGTGTACCACAATCCTAATGCTCGAGACTAATATGCAAAAGTCTACAAAAGTCAACTTGACCCAAAATGACTTCTAAAATTTATACGTGTTTATTATATAAATTAACTATAGTCGTTTTATATATTTAAATATATTTATTAGATTTTATAATAATAAAAGTCATTTATTAATAAAAATTTATATTAACGTTTATATATGATAAAATATACTTTTATATATCTTAAGTAGTAAAATTTATAAAGTTCACTTAATATCGTAAAACTATAGTGGTAAGTATTATTAATGTAATTATATTACGCGTGGTGAAAATATCTTTGTATCCCCTATTTATTTGATAAAATAATATTGATCATAATAATAATAAGTAAAAGTTGTATTATTTTGTAATAATAATTATTATTATTCTATAAAAAAAATAACAATATTTATATTTACTAAAAATGGTATTATGATAAAATGATAATACTAACATAATAGTAATAATGATATTTTATAATAACAATGATATTTCTATTAAAATAATAACGACGATAGTAATAATAATCATTTTAACAATAATACTAAAATTCAGTTGACTATAACTTCAAATCCGTTCATCGAAACCATTCGATATCTAAATAAAAAGTTCTTAATTTTTCGCTAGCTTTCCAATGACATGCATATCATATACCCTATCTCAGTAGCATATGTATCTAATTCAGGATTCAACAAACCTATCTAAGGACAATATCGAATGTACAAGCATGCATAATCCTATATACTCGAGCACTAGTCAGGGATACACTATTGATATATAAAAGTTAAGTTATGAGTGCTCACGTATCAATATTGAGATTCAATATTGTAGGAAAGTACGTAGGCGTAACGGAGATGATAAACACTAGATTGACCTCACGAGCATACCCATGAACCATACCCATCACCTCCATAGCTATAACCCATAATTTCCTTAGCTTCGACTCATTCAAAAAACTATTTTGAAATCACTCGGACATCACTCCGTCGTAATATTTTATGTATACTAATAATATCTTGAAATAATACAGAGCAAATATATATATATATATATATATATATATATATATATATATATATATATATATATATATATATATATAAATCGATTGAGAGAGTTTAGAGAAATATATTTTCAAGTTTCTATGAAATAATGAAATCTATTGAATTCTATTTATAATAGATTTTTGAATTATTAAAGTGAATTATTAAAGTATGAATTATTAAAGTAAATTATTAAAGTATGAATTATTAAAGTGAATTATTAAAGTATGAATTATTAAAGTGAATTATTAAAGTATGAATTATTAAAGTAAATTATTAAAATATGAATTATTAAAGTGAATTATTAAAGTATAAATTATTAAAGTGAATTATTAAAGTTAAAGTAAAGTAAAAGTAAAGTAAAAGTAAAGTAAAGGTAAAGTTAAAGTATAGTAAAAGTATAAAAACTATGTATGTATAATACGCGTATAAATATATATAATATTAATTTAAATCGTTATATATATTTAATGAAATAAAATATAAATATCGTTATATTTATTATACTGGTTAAGTAATGAGTTGTCAAAAGTGATTCAAGATATTTATAAAAGTTGTATACGTTTTAATAATAAAGTTCTTTTTAAACTGAAAACGTTTTTGTACGTTTGAAAATAGATTAATAGAATATTATGGAAACCAATTCTCCACTAGCTTTTGTCTAACTTTCGTAAATGACATTTTTTATTTTTATTTATAAATAGCTTTACAAATTATTCCGAATATCGTTAAGAGGAATAGATTTTCTCAAATCATAGTGGACCTCTCAACAGAGACTTGTAATCATAATTCAATGTTTCTGATAATTCAATCATTTAATATATTTTTTTTAATTTCGTCAATAATCATATTGAAACAAATACGTTCATATAAAGCATTATACGTTTAAATACTTTGTTGACATTTTCAATTTATAACATATACACATATACATACATATTCATATATGTTCATTTAATGGTTCGTGAATCATTGAAATTTGGTCGAGGTTTAAATGAATGTATAAACATAGTTTAAAATCCTTGAGATTTAACTTAACAAACATTGCTTATCGTATCAGAATAATATAAAGATAAAGTTTAAATTTAGTCGGAAATTTCTGGGTCGTCACAGTACCTACCCGTTAAAGAAATTTCGTCCCCGAAATTTGATTGAGGTCGTTATGGCTAACAATGAGAATGTTATTATGACGTAACGATTATGAAGTTTTATCATGTCTAAGAAGTATGGATAAAATAATTCGATTACTCGAAGTGTATGAGGGAAGTTATCGTAAATGAAGGAAATAATATTATAGTGATTCGTCATATCTTTTGACGTCATCACAATTGATCTCCGAATTTAAAGAAAATCTTTGTAATCTATGTTGGATTTGATGCTTCGGTGATTAAGGAGATTATGATTCTCTTCGAATTAATACGATAATCCATCTTGATTTCTCTGTCGGGTATTTCACTTATAAATCCACCTCCTTCGTTTCCTTACAACTCACACCTTCTATTCTTTCTCCCTCAACTCATATTTTAAAGTATTTGTTAATATGCTTCATCCAGTACTGATTCTCGATATACTCCTCACTTTCTTATCTGTTATTCTTCTTTTTCATCTGCCTCCAGAAGAATCTATTTACTTCTACTATACTCTCAGTTTTATAGTGTTTTTAGTTCTTCCGTGTCTTTATATTGCTATATGCATCGATATATACGGTTTATAATTTTTGGGTGGTTGTTGGGTTTTATATCTTCCCTTATATTTCAAAGCCTCTGCTTTTGTCTTCTATAATCATTAACATCCATAGTTAATGCTCCCTTCTATTTGCTGCGATTTATACTCCAATTTATATTTTGGAGTTTTGTCCTTTCGTTTCTTCTTCTTGCGATTAAGCAACGTTTGTAATGGTCCATTATTCGCAGATATGAATTTCAGAATGAACATAGTTAATGTTCTAAGAAGGAAATGGTAATGGCACGATCTTGATTTGTTAATTTACCAGAATACCCTGAAAAGACCGAATCATCAAGAAAATATATTCTTGATATTTTTAGAGATTAAATAGAATACAAGAGTCGTGTAACATGGAACATGATGATGGCCTGGTCTGTGAATCGTCATGTCCCATTAGAAACTCAGCATGACTTACTGTAATATAATCACGTTGATCAAGTGTCATTATATTATACTAACTCATGCTTCAGTTCCCAACACTACTTCAAAACATTCATAATTTAAACTCAGAAGTTTATAGAATATAGAAACTAAAAGTTTCTTATATGATGTAACACTGATAGCGCAAAGAAATAAATGACTTCAGATAAGATTAGTTGTGAAAATATCTTCAGAAATATCGCGGATATTTATAATGAAAGATATGATAATATCTTAGAATTTCTAATATTGATGGATGATGATGAAGATTTGTCTGTAAAGGTTTAGAATAAAGAGTAAGGTATTCATTAATGACTTTAGCAGGCACTGAATCATTTGGATTCTTTGAAGGCAGATTTAGTCTTTGTGATTTGTCCACAGCCTCCTTCATAGTCTGTTCAATCCGTTTTCCAGTTCCAAACCTTCTTTTTTTCTCAGCTTTACCACTTTACTATTCTTTGTCATCAAACTTTTTACTGTTAAGATCGTTTACAGTTTTTGATGCTTCATCAGCATTTCAAGAACTAGTGTTCAGTTCAAAATATTTTTCAGAACTTCACATTCAAAGTATGTAAGTCCAGGAGATAGACGTTTTACGTACACATATAACTGTTGGCGTAGACATGCTGCGAGATTTCAAAATACTGGTTACTGTTTTCCTATGATTCGTATGACAATTCTCGTTACAAGATGCGAATGAGTAAATGATGTGATTTCAATAAATATAATGATTTTTCGAAAAGGCAAAGATAATTGAAGTTGTTGGTAAGTTTATTGCTAAGGTGGCGAGATATGAAAGGTCCCAAGTAACGATGACAAAAGGGCAACGTATCTATCGAGGTTATAATAAGACTAGTCCAACTGAAAAGTCAAAGTTGACTTGCTGGAGCTGTGACAAAACTGTCTACTTTGAAAAGGAATTGAAAAGTCATTTTAGCTAATAAATGCCAAAGGGTCTGACACGGATACGCGTCGAACTATGACTTTGGCTTCGAGAGCTTTTTAGGTACATAAATGTGGGTAATATGTGGTTGGATCATCATCTCGATTGTTCATTGTTTGAAGTATCTTCGAAAACTTCGGAGAGTTTGAACACAGTTTGTAATCGTTAATATACATATGATGTTCTAACACCGTTTTGAAGTCAAAGTATAGCTTTGAAAGATGTAGGAATCTAAGAGTGATGTCTTCTGTTAAATCATGACTTGGATTTTGATTTGTCAAAATGAGAATGCGTAATCAAATTTGGGTAAGAATGGTTGTTTTGATTACTATACAAGAATGTATATTGTTGTGAGATTTTGGGAGTATAGTTGATGATTTGCTTAATCAGATTCGAAAAATGTAACATATTAATTGTGAATTTATATATCTCTCGGGTATTACCTACCCGTTAAAAAAAATTTCACAATTAATATTTTGTACAACAGAATTTTATTACAATCTTTATAAAAATATATATGTGCATGTTTTCTTCAGATGTAACATAGATTTAATGAGTTAATATTAAATTAAACTCATTTGATTTACGGTTGAAACTAGAACTAAATAATCCCTAAAGACTTTAGAAATTACATAACTTTTACGGAGTATTTATTCAATAAATTTGAAATTATGAATCAATACTTCGTTATTTATTGGTGTTTGTAACCCTTGCACCATATTATCTAAAGCCACTACTCGAGCGCGAAGCGCGTTGACTTCTTCTATTACACCGGGGTGATTGTCAGTTCGGACGAGCGGATAAATAAAATCTAGAATTTGATGTAGTATATAATCGTGACGAGATACTCTGGAAATGAGAGAGAAAATGGTGTTTCGGACCGGTTCGCCGGTAAGTGCTTCAGGTTCATCGCCAAGAGGGTAATGTGGTGGATGGAAGAGATCACCTTCTTCTTGTCTCCAATTATTGAGGAGGCTACGAACCTATCCCCAATTCATCCAGAATAGATGATGGCTAATTGGTTGATCCATTCCGGTCACACTGCTTTTGGAGCTTGAGTGGGATTCCATATTGGAATTCGAGGGACTTGAACTAATGACGAATTCCATTTCGTTCGATTGAATAAAGGATTTTTCGATATGAAATGATTTTTCGGCTATTGGGTGGTATTCTAATTACATAGAATATCTATATATATAGCGCAAAATATTTCGTAGATTACGGAGGAATTTACAGTATATGTCAGGCAAAGTTTACAGTAACAGATACGCTAAGATATGGATTAGCAGATACGCTAATATATGAATTTTGTCTATACACTATTCATGCAATCAATGCAGTAAGACGTGTCTAGACTAAGAATGATAAGCAGGCAATTTCCGACAAAAATGATAAGCAAAACTTTTGACATGCAGACACGGTCGAAGTCCAGGCTCACTAATGCATCCTAACGACTATCAGTTAGACACACTAATGCAGACCTGGTTCGCTAAGACCACCGCTCTGATACCAACTGAAAGGACCCGTTCATATACATTATAAACGATTTACAATAGTTGATTACATCGCGAGGTATTTGACCTCTATATGATACATTTTACAAACATTGCATTCGTTTTTAAAATACAAACTTTCTTTACAACGAAAGTTGACGGCATGCACACCATTTCATAATACATCCAACTATAATTGACATAATAATAATCTTGATGAACTCAATGACTCGAATGCAACGTATTTCAAAATATGCCATGAATGACTCCAAGTAATATCCTTAAAATGAGCTAATGCACAGCGGAAGATTTCTTTAATACCTGAGAATAAACATGCTTTAAAGTGTCAACCAAAAGGTTGGTGAGTTCATAGGTTTATCATAACAATCATTTCAATATATTAATAGACCACAAGATTTCTGTTTATAAATATATGTACACTCACAAGTGTATAAAAGTATTCTATAAGTTGTAAGCACCCGGTAACAAGCCTTAACGTTCATGTTTTACCCTCTGAAGTACACCAGATCAGGTGTGTTTAAAATAACCTCGAAGTACTAAAGCATCCCATAGTCAGGATGGGGTTTGTCAGGCCCAATAGATCTATCTTTAGGATTCGCGTCTACCGTACATAGACAAGTAGTTTAATGTTACCAAGCTAAGGGTATATTTCTGGTTTAAACCCACATAGAATTAGTTTTAGTACTTGTGCCTATTTCGTAAAACATTTATAAAAACAGCGCATGTATTCTCAGTCCCAAAAATATATATAAAAGGGAGCAAATGAAACTCACCATATTGTATTTCGTAGTAAAAATACATATAACATCATTTAACAAGTGCAAGGTTGGCCTCGGATTCACGAACCTATATTAATTATATATATTTATATGTTGGTCAATATTTGTCTAACAATTTTTGGTCAAGTCATAGTGTACCACAATCCTAATGCTCGAGACTAATATGCAAAAGTCTACAAAAGTCAACTTGACCCAAAATGACTTCTAAAATTTATACGTGTTTATTATATAAATTAACTATAGTCGTTTTATATATTTAAATATATTTATTAGATTTTATAATAATAAAAGTCATTTATTAATAAAAATTTATATTAACGTTTATATATGATAAAATATACTTTTATATATCTTAAGTAGTAAAATTTATAAAGTTCACTTAATATCGTAAAACTATAGTGGTAAGTATTATTAATGTAATTATATTACGCGTGGTGAAAATATCTTTGTATCCCCTATTTATTTGATAAAATAATATTGATCATAATAATAATAAGTAAAAGTTGTATTATTTTGTAATAATAATTATTATTATTCTATAAAAAAAATAACAATATTTATATTTACTAAAAATGGTATTATGATAAAATGATAATACTAACATAATAGTAATAATGATATTTTATAATAACAATGATATTTCTATTAAAATAATAACGACGATAGTAATAATAATCATTTTAACAATAATACTAAAATTCAGTTGACTATAACTTCTAATCCGTTCATCGAAACCATTCGATATCTAAATAAAAAGTTCTTAATTTTTCGCTAGCTTTCCAATGACATGCATATCATATACCCTATCTCAGTAGCATATGTATCTAATTCAGGATTCAACAAACCTATCTAAGGACAATATCGAATGTACAAGCATGCATAATCCTATATACTCGAGCACTAGTCAGGGATACACTATTGATATATAAAAGTTAAGTTATGAGTGCTCACGTATCAATATTGAGATTCAATATTGTAGGAAAGTACGTAGAAGCAATGGAGATGATAAACACTATATTGACCTCACGAGCATACCCATGAACCATACCCATCACCTCCATAGCTATAACCCATAATTTCCTTAGCTTCGACTCATTCAAAAAACTATTTTGAAATCACTCGGACATCACTCCGTCGTAATATTTTATGTATACTAATAATATCTTGAAATAATACAGAGCAAATATATATATATATATATATATATATATATATATATATATATATATATATATATATATATATATATATATATATATATATATATAAATCAATTGAGAGAGTTTAGAGAAATATATTTTCAAGTTTCTATGAAATAATGAAATCTATTGAATTCTATTTATAATAGATTTTTGAATTATTAAAGTGAATTATTAAAGTATGAATTATTAAAGTATGAATTATTAAAGTGAATTATTAAAGTATGAATTATTAAAGTGAATTATTAAAGTATGAATTATTAAAGTGAATTATTAAAGTATGAATTATTAAAGTATAAATTATTAAAGTGAATTATTAAAGTTAAAGTAAAGTAAAAGTAAAGTAAAGGTAAAGTTAAAGTATAGTAAAAGTATAAAAACTATGTATGTATAATACGCGTATAAATATATATAATATTAATTTAAATCGTTATATATATTTAATGAAATAAAATATAAATATCGTTATATTTATTATACTGGTTAAGTAATGAGTTGTCAAAAGTGATTCTAGATATTTATAAAAGTTGTATACGTTTTAATAATAAAGTTCTTTTTAAACTGAAAACGTTTTTGTACGTTTGAAAATAGATTAATAGAATATTATGGAAACCAATTCTCCACTAGCTTTTGTCTAACTTTCGTAAATGACACTTTTTATTTTTATTTATAAATAGCTTTACAAATTATTCCGAATATCGTTAAGAGGAATAGATTTTCTCAAATCATAGTGGACCTCTCAACAGAGACTTGTAATCATAATTCAATGTTTCTGATAATTCAATCATTTAATATATTTTTTTTAATTTCGTCAATAATCATATTGAAACAAATACGTTCATATAAAACATTATACGTTTAAATACTTTGTTGACATTTTCAATTTATAACATATACACATATACATACATATTCATATATGTTCATTTAATGGTTCGTGAATCATTGGAATTTGGTCGAGGTTTAAATGAATGTATAAACATAGTTTAAAATCCTTGAGATTTAACTTAACAAACATTGCTTATCGTATCAGAATAATATAAAGATAAAGTTTAAATTTAGTCGGAAATTTCTGGGTCGTCACAACCTGGCTTGGATTCCATTAGTTTCGGAAGTGATTTCGAGATGCGTATTGAAGTAGACTCTGAAGTCAATGAACCCGAAGTGTCTTCACCTTTTAGCTATTTTTCCTTCTGGAGGAGATGGGGGTGGGTCCGAGACTTACTCACTCGATGGAGAAACGAGGAAGGCGAACCCTACCGTGACCCAAACTTACCACCTAACATCGGAGAAAAACGATATACTCGCCGGTGAACCCATGCGCAACACTGTTTTCACCCTTCTTGCCAAAATATTCCGCCTCGAAGGTCGCATTACTGTAATCTCAGAAAATATTCAACCTCTACTTCCGAATAACAATCGAAGGGGAATATTAGAAGAAGTTAGGGAACTTCGAATTGATAATCAAGATCTATCGAATCAGATGAGTGGGTGGATAGAAATGATAGAGGGTAGGATAGAAACCCTGACACGAATGGTGGGTGATTTACAAGCATCACAAGCACCACAAGCACCATCAACATCTGCCCCGTCACCATCAACAGTACCGACAGCATCAGCAGCACCAGCAGCATAAACAGTACCATCACCACCACCAACAGCAACATCCGCATCTCATACCTCAACATAACAATCTGTCCCACGAGCATCAACATCATCCGCACCATAGATACCAAGGAGTACCAACAACAATGAACGATGAAGTATTAATCCATAACTTCATTAATATTCTGCGAAGAATATGTGGTTCCTAATAGTTTTAGATATTACTTATTCTAGCTCAAATCGAAAATCGTATGAGTTTGATATCATATTAACTCATTAAATCCAGGATTACATCTGAACAAAATATATATGTATGTATATTTTCATAAAGATTGTAATTAAAAGTTCTTTCGTACAAACTGTTAATGGTGAAAATATTTTAACGGGTAGGTAATACCCGAGGAATATTTAGACTGCACATTAATCAGTTACATGGTACATTCTTCGAATCTGATTCAACAGTCATTTACTATCCTACTTACATTCACCGATATACGAATCCGTTCACCACAGAATAACCATTTTCATTCAATTTCATATTTGGATTTTGACTTATCAGAATCCAACAAGTGGCATAATGAAGAAAACATTGGACAAAATAAAATTTGTTAGAAACAAACAAATTAACTATGAGAAGAATTTTGTTAAGAATCCACGCTAACTGTTTCTAGCTAACTGGTTACATTTTATTTATCACAATTTAATTATCGCAATTTACATTCTCGCAATTTTATTTATCGTCATTTAATTTCTGTTATTTATTTTACGCACTTTAAATATCGGAACACGTATACAAGGTTTTGACATATCATATCGACGCATGTATATATATTATTTGGAATAACCATAGACACTCTATATGCGGTAATGCTGGAGTTAGCTATACAGGGTTGAGGTTGATTCTACAATCATATATATACTTTGAGTTGTGATCGAGTCTGAGACATGTACACGGGTCACGATACGTATTAATTAATTCGAATATAATATATTAAACTATATATGAATTATTGAACTGCTAACTGTGGACTAATCAACTGAGGGCTACCAACAGTGGACAATTAAAATGAATTAAAATATTGATTATGACATATGAAACTAAACAATTCTTCAAGTTTGCCACTTGATTTCATCTTAAACCTCATTTGTATCTTGACGATTACAATCTGCGTTTAAACTTCTCATGATTCTTGAAAACACCTCAATCGAGAGAATGAACCAACCGCACTTCATTTACGGAAGGAAATATTTATGCATATAGTTATGCACCTGAAAAACTCTTGGAAACTGAGTAAATGCTTAACATATAGCTGTGTTTATTCCTTTAGTGTTATTATTACCCAAAATAACTTTGCAGTTTTTTTTCTTTTCAAAATAGCCAATTTTGTCACAGCTCCATCAAGACAACTTCGACTTATCATTCAAAACAACCTTATTATAAACTTGATATATATGCGTGCTCATTTATTGTTAACAGAGAACCTTTTATATTCCACCATATTACCATCAACGTTTAATCATCTAAAAACACAATTCTCTTGAAACTACTGCGGATTGATAGCCAACGATTCAAATAAAGCTACATTAAATGCAGAGGAAACAGTAAAATTGTAGATGGCCTAAATGGCCAAGAGGTTGAGGATAAAGAATGGAGTGTTCGGAACTCTCGATTAAAAATTTGGTTCTGAAAAACGGATTGAGCTTACCATGAAGGAGTCCAAGGACAAATACAAGGACCAAACCATATATTCAAAGAATCCAGGTAATTCTGGATCCGATGAAATCTTTAGAGAATATCTTGCTCCGAAGTCATGTTAAAATTTTGCGAAAAATTTTTCTTCATCAACCTACGAACTTAGAAATTCCAAAATATCATCATAAATATCTTCGATATTTCTGAGGATATTTTCATAAATATTCTTGTCCGAAATTATCTACCTCTTCGTGTTTTCTGTATTCCATTATATTGGAAACTTCTGTAAGATCTAAGTATAAATTATGAATGAATTGTGGAGAAGTGTTGGGAATTGAAGCATGGGTTGGTATAATATAATGATGCTTGGCCAACGTGATTATATTACAATAAGTCATGCTGAGTTTCTAATGGGAAGTGATGATTCACAGAATATAACGTCATCATGTACCATGTTACATAACTCTTTCATTCTGCTTAACTTCTGAACATATCAAGAAAGTATATTCTTGATAGTTCTATTCTCAGTGATTCTGGTAATTTGACAAATCAAATCGTACTATTACGTTCTTTCTTAATTAGAACATTAAGTTCATTCGAAACTCCATACTTACGAATTCTGGACCATTACTCGTTTTACTAGAGATCGAGAGGAGATTAAAAAGACAAAGAGCTCCGAAACATAAGGGAAGATATAAAACTCGACAACAACACTGAAATCACAAATCGTGTATATTAATATGAATAGCAATATAAAGACACGGTATAATTAAGAATAGTATCACCCCAAGACGATAGTAGAAGTAAACAGATTTTTCTGGTGAAAGATTGAAAAGAAGGATGATAGAATTGATGATTGGAAAAATATCAAGGATTAGAACTTGATTAAACATTTTCATAATCTTTTGGATGTATGAACTAAGAAAGAAAGTATAGGAATGGTGAGAATAATGGAACGAAAGAGTTTAATTTATAATGGAAATACCAGACAGAGTAATCGAGGCAGATCTTCGCATTTAATTAAAGAGATCCTAATTTCCTTAAATCTCGAAGAATCAGATCTCATAGATTTCCAAGATTTCTTTTGAATCCCTTAAATCCCGGAAATCAATCCTATCTACATCAAAAGATATGGCGAATCTACATTCATTCATTCCACTCTTTTGTGATAGCTTCATTCGTATTCTTCGAATAATCGAATTGTTTTATCCATACTACTCGATGATGATAAAACTCTATTCACCCACTCATATTCGTCATTAAAACATTTTATTGTTAGCCATGACAACCTCACTCAAATTTCGGGACGAAATTTCTTTAACGGGTAGGTACTGTGACGACCCGAGAATTTCAGACCAAATTTAAACTTAATCATTACATGATTCTGACATGATAAGCAAAGTTTATAAAGTTGAGTCTCTAAATTTTTGGAAAATTTTACATGAAACCATTTGACCTTTGACTATTCCCGACGATTCACGAACAAATTTTTGTAAATAAATATGTATATATATATAAATGTAAGTCTATATTATAATTTGAAATTATAAGATATAGTTTAAACATTAGAAATAAATATATAAAAAGATGATAACCGTTTCGTAAGGGTTAAATAACTAAAAACGCGAGCTATTACATTAATATAACTGATGGATCAAAGGTTAAGGATATTATCGGGTTAGCGGGACGTCACGGGTTCAAACTCGGACTTGGGCATTATTTTTCTAGGGCTACTTCCTTGAGGTAGTTATTTATCTATTATTATTATTATTATTATTATTATTATTATTATTATTATTATTATTATTATTATTATTATTATTATTATTATTATTATTATTATTATTATTATTATTATTATTATTATTATTGTCATTATTATTATTATTATTATTATAATCATTATTAGAAAGATTATCATATTTATCAAAATTATTATTATTACTATATAGTAATAATAATAATTTTGATAAATATGATAATCTTTCTAACCTGACAAATTTACATTTATTTTCTTTAAAAATATCACTTATGGTATACTGTAAAAAAAAACCCCAAATCAAAATCAATTGAGTTTTTATCGATCATAATCCCATTACCTCATTATCATTTCTCTTTTGTTATCGGTCTGTGTTCTAAAAAAAACTGCCAAGCAACCCAAATCACTTGAATCTGTAAACCCTAATTGTTCGATACCATATTCGATTTCTGTTCTATTTTAGATTCAAACTCTGCACGATTCTACTGTGCTACCATGGCTTACACGAAGCATCGTATTACAAGAGAAAAAGAGTGTCTTTCAAAGGTTAATTCCTACCAGTAATTATAATCAATAATTAATTATGTTTATTTGATAATCTAAATTTATTACTTTTTTTTGTTCAGAAATAAACGTGAATATTATTGTCGCGCAATTAGTCTTTGAAATGGGTTTGGTTATGAGTTCGGTCAATTTCCTTGTTATTGCATATTGTGTATGTGTGATATGTTTGCTGTGTTATTCATAACACAATAATAAGACTGGATTTGTTTGAAATGATATTAAGGTGTATAAGCCTGTGTTTGTTGTACTATGATCTTAATTTGTATATGCATGTGCTTAGATGTGTGTCTTTTCTATTGCATTTGATGTGTATCTTTTCTATTGCATTTTATGTACATATGCAACAAAAAATTAAAAAAAGAAGTGTAAACAAACTGAAAAAGAAGTCAGCTGTTGTTCAGTTGAACATTGAATTTGACGAGTTTGGCCAAGCCATTGGAAAAACCCAAGCTATTTTTTTGACCAACATTGGCGTTTTAACTAGGACCATGTGTGATTTCCTTGTAAAGGATTGGAAGCATGTGTCTCCTGATCAGAAACAAACTTTATGGAGTAAAATAAAGGTATTTAAATCTAAGATTTTGATTAATTACTATTTATTTATATATGTTACAATATTCAACACTTACAGTAGATTACATTATACAGGAACTTCATAATATTGAAGACGGTTTTGCACGAAAAACAACAATGCAAAAATGCAACACAGTGTTTACGAGATTCAAGCGCAAGTTAAGAACGTATATGGATGAAGGCAAGCTTCCTTATGTGGAAGTAAAAGATTACGATTTCATAACTCCAGAAAAATGGCAAAAATTTTGTGCAATCGAAGCTACGCCTGCTAGACGAGTAAGTGCTATTCAACCTGATTTGTATCAGGTTTGGAGGTACATTTTGATATTGTAATGCTTTGAAAAAGTCATTTAATCGCATTAAAACTGTGTAGGAACTAAGAGAAAAAGGCAGGAAGAACGCTTTCAAAAAAGCAAAAGAAAAGTATGCTCGAGTTGGTCGTTCGGGATATCGTGGGAAAAAAGCACAATGAGATACAGAAGCAAATGATCCTCATAAACGTACACCATACCACAATATCAAAGATCCTGCAGCGAGGTATTACGTGCTGGGCAGGATGAAGCCGGATGACAAAGGGAAGACGGCAGTAGAAACATTTGCGCCGCTTGTAGAGAAAATTGTAATATATTTATATTTGAATTTTTAGACTAACCAACTCATAATTTTTCTATAATTGATTACTTGTGTTTTTTTTCCAGGTTAGGACAGATAAAGAAGGCGGGGATGCCTTGTTAACTCATGTGGGGAAGGAACACGGTGGTCGAAAAAGGGGTATAAGTAGCACAATAGGATACAACAAAATCACAAAGAAACAGAAACCAGACGATAAAGGAACGAGGGTAACTAATTTAACTGATGTTATGTTTCTTACAATATTTAAATGCTTACTTACTACATTTTATATTTCATGTTTGCTAATCAGAAGTCTCAGGAAAACCAAAAGCATGATGATGATGAGAATGTTGTTGATGAAGATAATGATGATGAAGAAGAGAATGATGATGAAGAAGAAGATGTAGATGATGAAGAGAAAGAAGATGATGAAGAGGATGTTGATGAGAATTTGTAGCGACCCCGACAAATCGTCAAGTGACGGCGTCAACTACGTGGGTCCCATTACCTGGTCATAAGTCTTTATGACAATGTTTGACCAAAATATGTCACCCTCATTTCAAAATAAAGATTGTTTTCAAAGTTTACAAGAATTGTTCAACCAAAAGTTAAGTTACAAGGTTATAAGTACATTTGAAATCTAGGCGACACGGTTTAAAGTAAAGTCAAAAGACGCTCCAAGTAATGCATGTATACTCGACATCCAATGCAAGTATCAAATAGTGAGCGGAAGCATGTATCACATATCGTGCAAGACCTGAGAAAAACATAGAAATCTGTCAACGAAAACGTTGGTGAAATCATAGGTTTAAGTATGTAAGTGAGTAAAAGTAAGTAAGTCGAACCACAAGGTTTGCAAAGTTGAAATAATAGTAACACATTCTAAAAGTTAATATTCACGAGCACTCAATTATCAAAGCTTAACATTCCGTCCGTTGAACCCCGTAATAATAGTGTTAGAACATACACTGTTTCCCGAAAATATATTTCACCCGTAGACGGTAGCGAACCGTCCGAAGTGAGGGTTTGTCAAACCCATATGGCCATATAACATAAGTTCTCGCTTACACCATCTGATGTAACTAATGATAATCGAATTGAGGATTTGTGTTCAAACTCGTATGTAGAATGTTTGTTTTCCCTGTACTTGTGTTCACGTAGCTTAAAAGAACGTTTATGTTTTCTCATCCCAAAAGTAAGTTCAAAAAGAGTAAAAGTGGGACTATGATCTCACCTTGAGTGCAAGAGTTAATAAAGTACTTCAACAAGTAGACGCGTGCAAAGACAAAGCTAGTCTTGACCTAAACATATAGGTTGTATCAATAACGGTAAACACAAACGGTCAAAGATGTTCAATTAGTCCTATGGCTCGTTACGACTCGATTAATATAGCATGTGAATCAATTTGTCAAGTTTCATGCACGATACAAGTAGTTAAGTATGTTAGAACGATTGTATAATCGTTTGGTTAAGTTTGACTAAAAGTCAAACTTGGTCAAAGTCAAAGTCAACGGGGTCGGGTCGGGTATCCGACAATTTTCCCAAGACGAGAAGTCATATAAGAGCCTAATAGTCAAGTTTCATGTTAAACGGAGTTTTAGTTAAGCGGAAACATTTTTGTGACATTTAAAAACAAAAGAGAGTGGCCTGAGACTTTTGCGCGGCGCGCACTGGGTTGCGCGGCGCGCACCCAAGTGCAATTTCTGGTCAGAACTCAACCAAGAAGGCAAACATCTGGGATCTCTGATTCTGCGCGGCGCGCAATACCTGGGAATCATGCAGTTTGCAGAAAAATGGTCCAAGTCACGAACCAAAATACAATATAACACATTTCATGCACCGAAAACACTTAAAACGCATAACCTATATCATTAGAAAGGTAATTTGACAAGGAAAACAACTAAGCACATTTCATCAAGCAATTCATCACTAACAACAACCAAAAACCGCATTAAACGTTCATAATCAAAGTTTCAAGTTCTAAAACGCATTTTATGATTCGGGCAACCAATTTACATGTATGATATGCCGTTTCGAAGGTAATCATACACACATTGCAACAAAATTCTTATCTACAATATTTCATACCATTTGGTGCATCAAAAGTTCATCTAAAGCTTATCAAACCCTAATCCAAGTTCACAAAATCACTAATCATGTTCTTGGAGTTTCCTTAATCAACCTATACATCAAAACGAAGCTAATGATACTAGTAACACTTTTAAAACATGCACTTTAACAATCTAACAACATTTGATCATCCAAAATCAAGGATTTAGCAAGTAATTTTCATATTGAACTAGTTACACTAAAAACAACGAATCGAGCATACAAATTACATACACGATATCACAATGAGCCATAGACACTAATTAACAACTTTATAACTCAAAAATCTCAAGAACACATAAAATTAGTGATTTTAGAAAGTTACCCAAATGAGATGAAGTTGGTATCAAATTGAAGAGGATGAAGAGAGGATTTCAAATATGTATTTTGTTTTGGTTGAAGCTTCCAAATCCGAATTTAGATGATGATTCTTTGTAGTGGTGTTTGAGAGAAAATTGGAAAGTATAGAAAGAAAATGGAAATGAAAATGAAAAGGAAAATGGGGAGGTGGGTGTTGACTAGTCAAGCTAGTCACATCTTTGCTCCAATGGCGAAACTAGTCCCTCGCGTTCGGTTGCGGGTGCGTGAATTGACCAAACGAATTATTTTAAATTACACGGAAGTACGGGAGATATTAAAAATCCGATAACGAGAATATTTAAAATGTTACTTAACAAAGGATACGAATCTAGATATGAAGGGTATTATTTAAAAAGAAAAAGACGGGCGTTAAAATAATTTAACGAAAAAATGCGGGATGTTACATTATCCACACCTCAAAAGAAATTTCGTCCCGAAATTTAGTTGGAAATAATAATCGATGCCTCTCACTCGAGACCGGAGATGTCAATGCTATGAATAAGTGAAGGTACGTCCTTGAGTGTTCTCATGAATTTGGATTTTTACGATCCCCGGTTTCAACTGGTTTTCCTATGAAGAGAAGTTTGTCTTCAATAGTTGGTGCATTTAGAAGAATTACACGTTCCTGTTCCGCAGGACACGTTTCTATGTTTGTTACACGAAATGTAAGGTAAACGGAACTTAATTGAGTTGGAAGTTCTAAACGGTAGGAAGCGGTTCCAATACGCCCCAAGGTTTCAAAAGGTTCAATATTGCGGCTATAGCCTTTCTCGATTTCCCAAAATGGATTACACCTTTCCAAGGTGCGGTTTCTCAATATTACACGGTTACACACTGGGATTTGTGAGGTTTTCATCTAAGTTTGGTATAACTCTTTTGGGCGACTACGGGTCGTCTCGAGCCCTTCTCGGACTTGGATTATCTCAATTGTTGTTTCTTGGATGAGTTAAGATTCGGTGTTTTGTTTGCCACATGCTTTGGTCCAACGAATAGGGGTATGACATTAGCGGTCATATAGGGTTTCGGAAAGTGCGTGTGAACACACGAGTGGTAACTACTGTTGTAAGAGGGATCTACTAAAAGCGACCATGCAAGTTTGAAACATGTCTTTCGAAGACGTAAATCGTTCGTTTGTTCGGTTCGTCTGTTTGTGGGTGGTACGCGGTACTCATGTCTAAGCGGGTTCCCAAGGTTCCTTGTAAAACTAGAAGTGAAACGAGTATTTCGATACGGAATAATTGACAAAGATACACCGTGTTGGAATAGAATCTCTTAAGATACGTTTGAACAAGTTAGTTAGGGTTCGAAAAATGTTCGTTAGGACTATTCACCCTCGTGGCGAATACTTATGTAATATGAGGAGTTTCTCTATCCATGGAGAAATGTTACAAGGAGTTTCTTTAAACGGAAATGCGAACGGTAAAGATAGTAGTGAAATGAGGACTTAGAATAGGATGAGTTTACATCTCGAGGTTGCCATAACGTGCCTCTAGTTGTCAAAAGTTGAAGTCTGAAAGAGAAACGAGGTAGTACACGTAGTTGTATAGTTCGGGTTTGAATAATAGTTGACCGATTATCAGAAACACAAGGGCGTTAAGTCAAAGAAGAGTGAAGTATCGTTGGATTGTGTGCTATCTTAAATTCCAGTAATATCAGACGGTGACTGTGAAATAACAGAGGTATGTAGTGTGGTACGTGATGACGAGAAGATTGATCGGATCCACAATTTAGTATTCGAATTCTTCGTGTAAAATAACGAATTTTAGTTATGTTGATTTTTGAGTCGAGAGAGTATGCCTTTCGGCGTTCAAATAGAAATATTTCCATGTTCGGGTTCCATCTGTTGCTATACGATTTTAACTAGAAATGTTGGTGTGAAGAATCACGCTCAAGGTTCGAACACGGAGAGGTTTAGAGTTTTCCTTAGTGAGTTAACGAGTTTAAAAGTCGTGTGACACCGTGTGATACCATTCTGTAACACCCCAGCTTAACATGACCACAATATTGTCCGCTTTGCCCGCAGGCGCACGGCTTTTTCTTGGCGATAACACACGAGAAAAGTCAGAAATGAATCTTCGGTAACAACCGGTGAGATCTAATATTTTTACGAATATAAGTCTGAGTTGGGAGAGTTTCCTGATTACATGTGGCTTGATTTCGAGATTGATTGTAATGCCTTGACCATTAACATCATGGTCTAGAAAATTGGACTTCGTTCAACAGAAATTCTCACTCGGAGAATTTGGTATAGAGTTGCTCTTTTCTCAAAAGTTCGAGCTTAAGATGATGATGTTGTTCGTTTTCCTTCTTTACTTGAATTAGTTAAGATGTCATCTATAAATACGATAACAGATTAGTCTATATGAATTTGCATACGCGGTTCAAGAGGTTTATGGATACGGGCGAGCCCTAAATAAATCAAACGGTACTAAGAGAGATTTACAACTAACGTTGCGAGTTCGGAAAGTGGCTTAGGAGACATCGTCTCACTTAACCCCCAATTGATGATAACCGGAACGGAGGTCAATTTGGAACATACGGGATTCGTGCAAATAATCATGAGGTCATGGATGCGAGGGAGAGGGTATCGGTTTCCAACCGAAAATTTCTTAGTTCACAATAATCTATACATAAATGTAGGGCAACAATTTCTCCTTAATGAATAGGTTTTGAGTTCCTTAGTTCTATTGGTGTCGAGTTCAATTTCTTAACGTATATCCTCCGATAATATTTATAGGCACACAATATTTTTCCGTTGGTCGCTTAAATCGCCTAAATAGTATCTAGGGGAAAAGGTGGAAGGTAATGAGTACAAGTCAAAGTCTTGGTTGTAAAACGTCTAGCGGTAATCGAATCGAACAAGTATGAAGTATACGGTTTGTTGTGAAGGAACGTACCCGTGACTAGTCCATCGTCGTCTCGGGCATCCTAGGTGTCGATGTTGAAAGTTCAATGGCGTGCGTTGGGGTTGATTTCTTCTTTGGGCACACATTCCTAAAATGACCCAGTTGGCCACACTCAAAGCATGCACCCGTCCTGTGTGCGTTGGGCACCCTTCGAGCGACGGTAACGGTACCCTTACAGACATGGGCCACATGGCCACTTCTTTGACACTTGACGCAAAATGGTTTGCCACATTCACCAAAATGATGTTTGCGACACTTGTTACAGTGAGGTAGGGTTCCGGCATACCCCTTCTTGCCGCCGGGGGTGAAAGGCTTCTTGGAGATGTTGTTATTGTTGTGGTTGCTTGGTTGCGAGGCTTCCCATTTTCTTTTGTTGTTACCCGGGTGGTTCTCGACCATTCGTACCGGTGCTTCAATTTCATTCACCGTTTCTAAAGTTTGGTGGGCCTTTGTTAAAGCCTCTTGTAGGTTAGTGGGTTGGGATGCCATTACCCCGTGTTGAATGCTCTTAGGGAGGCCATCCATGTAAAGTTCGACTCTTAGGGATTCGGGAGTCATGAGATTTGGACACATTGAGACTAGTTCGGTAAACCGTTGATTATAAGCTCCGAGGTCATTCCCGACCGTTCTTAAATTCCTTAGCCCTTGCTCGAGCCTTCGAGTCTCATCGCGCGGGAAGTATTCGGTGATCATTCTTTCTCTTAATTCGGTCCAAGAGAGTGTAAGGGCTTCATCGATACCCACTGATTGTACATACGTGTTCCACCATGAGAGAGCGATACCGGTAAGAGTGAGGGTGGAAAACTTGACCTTATCTTGGTCCTGACAACCGCTTATGCTAAAAACGGATTCTGTTTGTTCAAACCATCGGGTGAGAGTAACCGGTCCCCCGGTTCCATCGAAAGTGGGAGGATTGTACTTCATGAAGTTCTTGTAGGAGCAACCTTCGATTGAATTACCGGCTCCATGATTGTTGTTGTTAGAAAAGTGATTGGCCACGGCCGTACCCACGGCGGTGGTTATCATTCGTTGAAGAGCTTGTTCTAGAGTTTCGAGAGGAGTGTTGTGTTGACCTTGGTGAGCCATTGTTCCTTCATGAGACAAGAATATCGTTGGTTAGTATTTTCAACAATACTAACCGTGGCATGGAATAAGGATAGAGAGAAAATTTTCCTTGACTCGCCTTAAATTCTCTATGTCATAATGTCGGAACGTCCATGTGAATCACCGTAATATAATCCCGGAAATTATATTACCCTGATTCTCATGTGCATTTAACATTACTTCATAAAGTCAAGGTGGCGCATCAACAAAATTTATCAACGTAAGATCAAGATCGAATACGAGTTAGATATGATAGAAGAGTTCGAGTATAAATGCACAATTAGTCAAATAATTCCTACTTCAGTCTATATGCCGGTTGTAGTCTAGATTCACCTATGTACCCTATGACTCGGGGTGGACACAAATGAACTCTAAATCCCTACAACCAAGGCTCTGATACCACTTGTAGCGACCCCGACAAATCGTCAAGTGACGGCGTCAACTACGTGGGTCCCATTACCTGGTCATAAGTCTTTATGACAATGTTTGACCAAAATATGTCACCCTCATTTCAAAATAAAGATTGTTTTCAAAGTTTACAAGAATTGTTCAACCAAAAGTTAAGTTACAAGGTTATAAGTACATTTGAAATCTAGGCGACACGGTTTAAAGTAAAGTCAAAAGACGCTCCAAGTAATGCATGTATACTCGACATCCAATGCAAGTATCAAATAGTGAGCGGAAGCATGTATCACATATCGTGCAAGACCTGAGAAAAACATAGAAATCTGTCAACGAAAACGTTGGTGAAATCATAGGTTTAAGTATGTAAGTGAGTAAAAGTAAGTAAGTCGAACCACAAGGTTTGCAAAGTTGAAATAATAGTAACACATTCTAAAAGTTAATATTCATGAGCACTCAATTATCAAAGCTTAACATTCCGTCCGTTGAACCCCGTAATAATAGTGTTAGAACATACACTGTTTCCCGAAAATATATTTCACCCGTAGACGGTAGCGAACCGTCCGAAGTGAGGGTTTGTCAAACCCATATGGCCATATAACATAAGTTCTCGCTTACACCATCTGATGTAACTAATGATAATCGAATTGAGGATTTGTGTTCAAACTCGTATGTAGAATGTTTGTTTTCCCTGTACTTGTGTTCACGTAGCTTAAAAGAACGTTTATGTTTTCTCATCCCAAAAGTAAGTTCAAAAAGAGTAAAAGTGGGACTATGATCTCACCTTGAGTGCAAGAGTTAATAAAGTACTTCAACAAGTAGACGCGTGCAAAGACAAAGCTAGTCTTGACCTAAACATATAGGTTGTATCAATAACGGTAAACACAAACAGTCAAAGATGTTCAATTAGTCCTATGGCTCGTTACGACTCGATTAATATAGCATGTGAATCAATTTGTCAAGTTTCATGCACGATACAAGTAGTTAAGTATGTTAGAACGATTGTATAATCGTTTGGTTAAGTTTGACTAAAAGTCAAACTTGGTCAAAGTCAAAGTCAACGGGGTCGGGTCGGGTATCCGACAATTTTCCCAAGACGAGAAGTCATATAAGAGCCTAATAGTCAAGTTTCATGTTAAACGGAGTTTTAGTTAAGCGGAAACATTTTTGTGACATTTAAAAACAAAAGAGAGTGGCCTGGGAATTTTGCGCGGCGCGCACTGGGTTGCGCGGCGCGCACCCAAGTGCAATTTCTGGTCAGAACTCAACCAAGAAGGCAAACATCTGGGATCTCTGATTCTGCGCGGCGCGCGGGTAAATGCGCGGCGCGCAATACCTGGGAATCATGCAGTTTGCAGAAAAATGGTCCAAGTCACGAACCAAAATACAATATAACACATTTCATGCACCGAAAACACTTAAAACGCATAACCTATATCATTAGAAAGGTAATTTGACAAGGAAAACAACTAAGCACATTTCATCAAGCAATTCATCACTAACAACAACCAAAAACCGCATTAAATGTTCATAATCAAAGTTTCAAGTTCTAAAACGCATTTTATGATTCGGGCAACCAATTTACATGTATGATATGCCGTTTCGAAGGTAATCATACACACATTGCAACAAAATTCTTATCTACAATATTTCATACCATTTGGTGCATCAAAAGTTCATCTAAAGCTTATCAAACCCTAATCCAAGTTCACAAAATCACTAATCATGTTCTTGGAGTTTCCTTAATCAACCTATACATCAAAACGAAGCTAATGATACTAGTAACACTTTTAAAACATGCACTTTAACAATCTAACAACATTTGATCATCCAAAATCAAGGATTTAGCAAGTAATTTTCATATTGAACTAGTTACACTAAAAACAACGAATCGAGCATACAAATTACATACACGACATCACAATGAGCCATAGACACTAATTAACAACTTTATAACTCAAAAATCTCAAGAACACATAAAATTAGTGATTTTAGAAAGTTACCCAAATGAGATGAAGTTGGTATCAAATTGAAGAGGATGAAGAGAGGATTCCAAATATGTATTTTGTTTTGGTTGAAGCTTCCAAATCCGAATTTAGATGATGATTCTTTGTAGTGGTGTTTGAGAGAAAATTGGAAAGTATAGAAAGAAAATGGAAATGAAAATGAAAAGGAAAATGGGGAGGTGGGTGTTGACTAGTCAAGCTAGTCACATCTTTGCTCCAATGGCGAAACTAGTCCCTCGCGTTCGGTTGCGGGTGCGTGAATTGACCAAACGAATTATTTTAAATTACACGGAAGTACGGGAGATATTAAAAATCCGATAACGAGAATATTTAAAATGTTACTTAACAAAGGATACGAATCTAGATATGAAGGGTATTATTTAAAAAGAAAAAGACGGGCGTTAAAATAATTTAACGGAAAAATGCGGGATGTTACAGAATTCTGGTCATGAAGATGATGTCGATGATGAAGAGAAGTCTGATGATGAAGATGATGGTGATAATGAAGTGGAAGGTGCTAATGAGAAGTCTCAGAAAAAGGAAAAGCTTGATGATGAAGAGGATGAAGAGAATAATGATGATGATGAAGAAGATGTTGATGATGAAGAGAATGATGAAGATGAAAAGGATGTTGGTGAGAAGGCTGATAATGAAGATGAAGGTGATAATGAAGTGGAAGGTGCTGATGAATGGCCTCAGGAAAATGAAAAGAGTGATGATGGTGAGGATGTTGATGATGAAGATAATGATGATAATGATGAAGAAGATGTTGATGATGAAGAGAATGATGAAGATGAAAAAGATGTTGATGAGAGGGCTGATGATGAAGATGAAGTGGAAGGTGATGATGAATGGAAAGTTGATAATTTAGTGGAAGGTGCTGATGAAGGGGAAGGTGAAAGTGAAAAGGATGTTGATGAAGATGAGGATGTTGATGATGGAAAGGATGTTCAACATCAGAAATTCACCAAAAAAATAGTGAAACAATCGAAACACATAAAGGTAACTGATTTAACTAAATGTTGTTTTTTTCTAGACTTTTAAATTACTTACCACATTTAGTTATTCATGTTTGTTAATGAACAGGATGTTGAAAAAGAAAAGCCTGATGAAAATTTAAATGTTCATGACAACATCAAGGAAAAAAAGATGCAGTGATTGAAGAAGATGCAGAGTATGTTTCATATGATAATGTCTAGATGGTGATGAACGAAGACGAAGAAGAAAATGTGGATAAAGAAGAAGATTTTGTGGTTCGAGAAATAAAAGATGGAGAGTCTAAAAAGGTTAATGAAGCAGAAAAAGTTGCATCATTTTCTGACGATGTTGATGAAGAAATGTTGATGGAAGAAGTTAATACAGAGCAAGATCCACTGATTAGACTTATTAATGCAGAGCTAACAAATTTCAGAATGAAACCCAGTCCTCCACCAAGAAGAAGGAAGTCTGAAAGAATCTTAGTACAGAAGCTTTCAAAAAATATTTTCATCAAAGATGGCACAGGTATGAGTGAGAACAATCCAATAAAATTATAATTTGTGATGAATATTATTGATGCTAACATAACTATGTTTGTTAATGTATAGTTGTGACTCTACTTTATATTGGAGCTAATGAATATTTGTGATGCTCCTTTTGTATGAAATTTTGATCTGCTAATATAACTGTCTTTGTTTATGGTAATTTGCCAATGCAACTGTACTTAGGGTTATGATTAGGGTACTGATTGTACTTTGGGTTATGATTGCCACTGAAGGTGGTTATAAAGTCAACATTTCTTATCATATTGGTTATTGGGTATGATTTGACATGTATACTACCTCATGGTTTTTTTTTTCTAAATTGGAGTGAGCGTTGAGTTGTTATTACTTCACCAAATGAAACGTAGGTTGGTTTCTGCATTAGGCATATATATATTAGAATAGGTTTATATGTTTGGTTTTCTTTTGGTTGCCATAGTGTGCAGCAGGTAAATAATCAGGTTATCCAGGTTTTGTTATCCAGGTTTTGAGTTGTTATTACTTCACCAAACATAGCGTTGAGTTGTTATCCAGGTTTTGTTTAAGCTGACCCGGTTGGTTCTGCTACTACTATCAGGTTGTGTTTGCCTATTGTTACTATATAGTATAACTTTCGTTCATTGCATAATAAGGGTTTATATGTTATAGGTTATATATAGTGTGTTTATATGATGTTAATAAAGTTTAAATGTTGTTAATATAGTGTTGTATGATGTTTAGAATCGTGTTGTGTAATCTGGCGTGTTAAAACAGTTAGATGGTTGTGTGTAGTTTGTTTGTCCAGTTCTGCTCCAGGTCTGCACTACATGTCTACAATCGTGTTGGGTAATCGTGTGAATCATGGTGTGTTATATAGTCAAATTCTTGTGCTATAGATCTAATCAAACATGTGTTATAAACCTGATTTATACGCATGCTTCAAACATGTGTGAATCATGTGATATATTTATACAAACTTTCAGAACAAACGCCCAAGTGTATAAAGAAAAAGAAATATTCAATTACCTCTGATGATGTTGAAGTCTCCATTATCTTTGAATCCTGCGACGAAGCTAAACAAGCAAACAAGAGCAAGCCGAAAAAAAAAAAACAAACAAACGTGTGTTTTTATATTTATGAAAAGATTTTTTATATTTTATATTATTTATAACTTCAATATAAATCTTATTTATTTAAGGTATATAAAATTTTATAATATTATAATTATATTATATATACTTATCAAAATCCATTCCTAGTTATCAAATTATTTCCTAACTCTTCCGTAACTAACTAACTTCCTATTAATTAGACGTGTTTGTTTATTAACCCCGTTCAATATGGAACCCTAAATAACCCGTTACATTGTTTGTTTAATTAGACGTGTTCGGTAGTTTCGGTAGACTAACATTAACAGAACTTTAAGGGTTAGGTTGATTAAACGGAGATCGTTAACATATATATCCCGTTAACTTATTTAGACGTGTCACAGTTAAAGGCGTTACTTACAAACTAATTAGACGTGTGTTTTGAAACTTATTAGACGTGTTAAACATTTAGACGTGTTCCCGACAAATCTAATTAGACGTGTTGCCAATTAGACGTGTTGTTGTTTCATATAGACGTGTTCCTGGTAGACATAATTAGACGTGCTGTTAATTAGACGTGTTAGTTGGAATACTTTTTAGACGTGTTGTTAATTAGATGTGTTCCCGGTAAAAGTAATTAGACGTGGTTACCAATTAGAGGTGTTAAACTTATTTAGACGTGTTGAATATATCTAATTAGACGTGTTGCGAATCTTAATTAGACGTGTTCCGTGTTTTTTTGTGTAAAAATCTTAATTAGACGTGTTCCGTTTGATAAAATAGACGTGTTATATAGTGAACACGTCTAAATGGAGGGCTCTAAATGAGCCGAAATGTAGTAGTGTATCATTACTATTATTTTGACATTAATATTATTATTTTCATATTATCAATATTATTATCATAATAACTATTATTAATATTATTGTAAAATAAAACAACTTTTAGTTATGATTATTATAAATATTATATTATCAGATAATTATTAGTTATATAAAACTATATTTACTACACATAACATAACTATATTAACATCTTTATAATAAATATTAATAAATATAATTAATAAGGGTATTGGTAAAAAAAATCCAATCAAAATAAAAATTAAATCATTAATAATATATAAATTTGTTTGATTACCATTTCATGTGTTAATATATATAAATGATATAGGTTCATGAATCCGAGGCCAACCTTACATTTGTCCATTGTCGTTATATGTATTTTTACTACAAAATACAGTATGGTGAGTTTCATTTGCTCCCTTTTTAAATGCTTTTGCAATATATATTTTTGGGACTGAGAATACATGCACTGCTTTTATAACTGTTTTACGAAATAGACACAAGTACTTAAAAACTACATTCTATGGCTGGATTATTAAACCGAATATGCCCCTATTTAGTCTGGTAATCTAAGAATTAGGGAACACACACCCTAATTGACGCGAACTCTAAAGATAGATCTATCGGGCCCAACAAGCCCATCCAAAGTACCGGATGCTTTAGTACTTCGAAATTTATATCATGTACGAAGGAGGATCTCGGAATGATGGGGATATTCTTATATGCATATTGTGAATGTCGGTTACCAGATGTTCAATCCATATGAATGATTATTTTTGTCTCTATGCATGGGACGTATATTTGTGAGAAATGAAAATGCAAATCTTGTGGTCTATTAAATTGATGGAAATGGTTATTTATGTTAAATTAATGAACTCATCAACCTTTTGGTTGACACTTTAAAGCATGTTTATTCTCAGGTACGAAAGAAATCTTCCGCTGTGCATTTGCTCATTTTAGGGATATTACTTGGAGTCATTCATGACATATTTCAAAAGACGTTGCATTCGAGTCGTTGAGTTCATCAAGATTAATATTAAGTCAATTATAGTTAGATATATTATGAAATGGTATGCATGTCGTCAACTTTCGATGTAATGAAATATTGTCTTTTCAAAAACGAATGCAATGTTTGTAAAATGTATCATATAGAGGTCAAGTACCTCGCGATGTAATCAACTATTGTGAATCGTTTATAATCGATACGGACTTCGTCCGGATGGATTAGGACGGGGCATTTCACGCCATACAAAGATTTCGACTTTCCCCGGTACAAGATTGTTTTTAAGTGTCTCGTGTTTGAATCTGTTGTCCATGATAATCTTCTCGTCAATGAGGTTCGAAAGCCTTTTGGTGGTGAAGTTGCCATTCGATGTGAGCTTCCAATACCAAGTATCTCGACCCACACCCTGTTTCACATAAGAATTTAACAAATTGGTTAGAGAAAGTAACTCGCCAAGAGAGCGTCCCGTTAGATCCCGTCTCCAATTCCATGTACTTTGCCACGATGAACCTGTCCACGAGACTCTGTCACGAACAGTAGTTGATTGATCGGCATCCAGTTTATAGAGTCGCTTGAAACTGCAGCTTAGGGCACCTCGGACAGCCACGAATCTGACCAAAATAAGGTGTCTCTGCCATCGCCTATCTGTCTCACGAACGAGTTACCGAACTGCACACATGTCTTATCAATTGCGTACCCTGCACGAGTAATATTAAGCCAAGTGCTACCCTTCCCTTTAGGCCCGTTAAGGCCCGACGGTACAAGTAGCCCGTTAGAGCCATGAATGCTTTTTATCACGGAGACCCAAAAGGAATTTGCCTCCGTTTTTGCCCTCCACGCCCATTTACCCAACAGAGCGAGGTTTTTCGCCCTCAAAGACCCGATATTAAGGCCACCCTCGCTATAAGGCGAAAGGGTGTCCTCCCATTTAACTCAAGATATTTTTGTTCTCTCACCCTACCCGCCCCAAAAGAAGTTTCTACGAATGCTCTCTAATTTTTTAATAACACTAGGGAGCACGAAAGAGCGAGAAATAATAAAGCGGTAGGCTACTAAGGACCGATTTAACGAGCGTCAATCTTCCACAAACGAAATCGTCTTTGCTTTCCAATCCGCGAGTTCGAGGAAAATTTGTCAACCACGGGATTCCAATTCTCTACCCTATTCATGTTCCGACCAATAGGTAACCCTAGATAAGTGAAGGGAAATTCCCCAACATTACAACCGACACGGAGAGCCATATTATCCACCTCCTCTATAACCACGCCCAATCCATAAACAAGACTTTCATGATATATAATGTAGAAATGTATGTTTTGTGTACATTCAAAAAATAATTTTACTTTTTTTTTTTTAAATAATGAAACATATAATATAATATGTTATTTAATATATTATGTTACTATTTCACATTTAAGGATGTTGATTGGAATAACAACATTTTTGTTTAATTTATATTTGTACATATTATTCAAGCAAATTCTGTTCATCAAATTAAGGTGTAAACTCTTGAGATGAACTTGCATAACTAGATTTCAAACGTTAATCTATGTGATTAAGCCACCCTCAATTATAATTTCTGGCTCCGCCATTAGTGATATTTGAATATGAGATCTCTTGCGAAGATACGTATCAATACAGTAACCATCTTGTGAGTTTTGGGCATGTACATGTGGACCTCAAGGATGATGAGTTTCCGATGTTTCTATCGACTACTGACTCATCTTTAATCCCGCAGAGTGAGTTGTAGAATATCCAAAATCAATAACAAAATTCACAATCTAAAAATAGAAAGATCCAGTAGGGATGGCAATGGATCTAAAAAAACCCGTCATCCGCGGGTACCCGTATCCGCGATGGGCGGATAATTTTAGAAACCTTCACCCGCGGGTACGGGGCGGGTAAAATTTTATACCCGTTGATGGGTCACGGGCGGGTGATGGATACACTAGATCCGTTGCGGAGAAAATCCGATCCGTAAATCCGTTGAGCAATCCGTGGATATACCCGTCAATAATCCGTGAACCAAAACACATTCAAATGAATTCAAACTTATTATTCATAAATTTTTATGCTATTTAATAATTACTTATTTTGAAATCTGAGCTTTTACTCGAACAGTCGTTAACTTCTCAACTTCCTTTCTGTATTTTTTTCTATGCGAATAAATATTACTTGTTTTGAAACTTGAGCTTTTTCTCTTCAAATTGTTAAAGGATTGAAATTGAAACTTCAAGTGACATTCTACGTTTCTAACCGTATACACAGTCACAAAGTCAACAAAAATTAATTTTACATTACAATTATGTAACTTCTCACTCCATCATTGGTTGATTTATTTTTATTCTTTTATATATGTTTAACATTTTTTGACAATTAAATTTATCTCATTTCATAAACTTATTGAATTATATAAGATCCGTGGGTAAATCCGTTACCCGCGGATAACCGCGGGCGCGGGTATGGATCTAAAAATAAATCCGTTGACGAAGATCCGCGGGTTAACGGGTTGACAAAAAATCCGCGGGTACGGGTGATGGATCTAGTGAATCCGCGCCCACGACCCGCGGGTGCCATCCCTAAGATCCAGCCGGTCATTATATATATCGTTTAATTTTTTTTATTTTTTTATTTTTTTATTTATTTATTTTTTTTTTTTAGTAGAAATAGAAATACAAATGGATGCAGAATAAAAAGTTTAGAGTTAGACATATACATCCCAGGGAGATGAGGTCCGTGAAATAGGTATTTTTATATTAGCCGACTCTTATGAACCAGTGACACACAACTACATATGTGTATTTAACTTTCTTATTTCTATCTTGCAACCAAGATTGAAATTGATTGGCCGTTAACGGAGCCATTTGTCACATTATTATGATTAACATCTCTTCCTGTCTCTGCATCATGCCTCTCGATGAAGAACGCTGGGTGTTTTGGCTCAGGTAGATGCATATTTTCATTTGTGAGCATTGATACGACTTCAGACATAGTTGGTCTATCGATCGCATGATCTTGAACGCATAAGAGACCCACATGAATGCACGTCATTACTTCTTTGGGAGTATATGAATCTTCAAGTACTGGATCCATCAACTCCAAACCTCTACCTTCGTTCCACAATTCCCATGCCTACAACAGTTTAAAAATGTGTATGGAAGTATTCAGGCTTCTATTGTGTAACGAACTTGTTATTCATCGCTATTTTACTTAAGGTTCCATGTGGCATTCTTATAAGTTGCCAATAGTAATAATTTGAAATAACATTGCACATGATGGAAAGCCACAGTGGATACACATTATATAAGTTAGTATACCTAGCAATTGAGACCCATAAGTTGAATAATGAGTCCATTGGGTTAGGTATTTAACCAATTGGGTCCATAAAAAGGTCAAAGAATGGGTCCAATTTAGACCCATTTGAAACCTAACAAATACATATAAGGTCCACCAGGTCCTTAATGAGTCTTAAGGAGATTTTAAAAATATTATTATTATCTATGTATTTTATGAGTTTAAGAAACTCTAAGAAACGGGTCTTGACCCAACCAGGCCCGACCCATTTAGACACGACCCGTTTGACCTATCTAAACAATTTGACCCGTTCGACCCATTACCCGTTTCGACCTAACTAGTCCGGGTTTCGACCCAACCCAACCTGTTTACTAGCTACATAAGTCAGACATTAGTTTGATACACTGTGAAATACTACTAATTAAGCCATATAAATAGCTTACCAGTCCTAGAAGCGTAAGTGGGTGTTCCACATCATAGCTACCATGATTCATTCGGCCGCTTACGATCTCAAGCAATAAAACACCAAAGCCAAAGACATCGATCTTGGTTGAAACAGTGCCTTCCATTAGATATTCAGGCGGCATATAACCACTAGATATGATATCAAATCACTAGTTAGAGATTGTGTTGGTATTTGTAATTGACACAAGAAATGGTTTTGAAATAATTACCGTGTTCCAACAAGTCTACTTGTAAACGCTTCAGATTCATTGATCTGTAGTAACTTAGCCATACCAAAATCTGATATTTTAGGCTTCAAGTAATCATCTAGCAATATATTACTGGCTTTTAGATCTCTATGTATTACCCTTAACCTTGAAAACTTATGGAGATATAGAAGTCCTTGTGCAATGCCGTCAATGATTACAAAGCGGTTATTCCAATTCAGTAATCCTTTCTTCCTAAGATCTGTTAATAATCAAATAGCATGCAACATTCAACAACCGATGAATTAAAGGAATAAGTTATTACTAAGCTAAGAATGTTAGATACTTAGACCTTACCAAATAAAAAGAAATTCAAGCTATTATTAGGCATGTACTCATACACAAGGATCTTTTCTTGTTTTTCAACACAACACCCAATAAGTCTGACAAGATTAGTGTGTTGAAGTTTGGCTATGAGTTCGATTTCGTTCATAAACTCTTTGATTCCTTGTCCAGAGCTTTTTGAAAGTCGTTTCACCGCAACCTCTTGCCCATCAGCTAATGTTCCCTGTGCAATCCATCACACAAAAGATTCTCATTATCTCATATATATTATTTTTCAATAAAGATGCTTTAAAGTTTACCTTATAAACTTCTCCAAAACCCCCTTCTCCTAGCTTATTTGTGCTTGAAAATCTGTTTGTGGCCAATGAGATGCTCTGAAAGGTGAAATAATGTACTTCAGCATTCCTATTATTATCAGTTCGTACATAATCGTAGAGGCGTATCTTCTGATGCAGCAACAACTTTTTGAATTTTTTCGCCTTCCCTATTTTGTGACCAGTAATAAATAAAAAGTAGATATTTGAAATTGTGAGTCACAAGATGTACATTAACTAAAATTACAAAAGCATTTAAGCAATCTTTTGTAAAACTGAGGTATCATATTCAAATTTGCGGATTCACATAGTGCGAAGAAATGTTAGCACAAAGATATAGGAGTATAACTTTACAAGAAAGTCTACTCATTGCAGAACATTTTTTTAAGACCAAAAATTCAAAAGTGTGGTTTGTATCAGATAAAAAAATATCGTCCCTTTACTTTTTTCCGTAAAAAATTGTCCATGCGTGGTTTGTACTCGTGTCATCGGTGGTCCCTGTCTCTAACGGTCTTTAACATACCACGAATGTTTACGGATGTGTTTAGATTTGGTTGGAGTTTTAATCCAATGTGTCCGGAGTTTCAACCCAGTTGTGTTTACGGATGTGTTTGGATTTGGTCGGAGTTTCACGGATACCATGAATGTGCTCATCACCGGAAAACGACGAGCCATGATTCTTCACGGAATTGGTTCAGATCTAGCCGGATGGTTTAGATATGGCTGGAGTTTATAAACTAATCTGGGTCGGAGTTTTAACCCAGATGTTAAACACATCCGGAGAAGAAATTAACGAGTGCGCCTGAAAATGGTTTACCAAAGGGGAAAAAGGTAGTGAAATAAGGAATTTTATTGTTAGCCTGGATTTAGTTATTATAATGTGGTATGTATTTTGCGATAATTTAGGTTTTGATATTTTTTTTTAGAAATTTAATTGAGAACTAGTGAAATGACCCGTGAAATCACGGGTTTGTTTAAACGAAACAATTTAATGACATGTTTTAGGTATTAAGTGAATGTAAATACTAAAATCATTTATTTTAATAACCCTTTTAACTAAGAAACGTGTCGTTGTTTTTACAAATATATAGAGACATGTATTTTCGCATACATATGTAACGTAATTAATTTTGTAAAAAGAATCCATATTTGAATAATAATAATAATAATAATAATAATAATAATAATAATAATGATGATAATAATAATAATAATAATAATAATAAAGTTCACTCAAAGTTGAGTATTTATATTTTTAATAATAATAATAATTATTAGTAATAATAAATGCCTTTTATTTTTTTTTAAAAAATTATTATATAAAAATTGTACAATATGCTTTAAAATTTAGGTGTTCTGTAGTAGATTTTACAATTTAGGAGAGATTAGTGTTTCCTTTTATAAAAGATTTCGTATTATTTTTTTAATTAAATTAATATAAAATTATGACATCATCATTATGAAAATTAAAGGGTAATTATCTTAATAATGACATCATTATTTTAGAGCTTTATATGACTATATAGAAGATTAGTTTAGGATTTTGATAAGGTAAATTTGAACGGAAAGGAAACTCGAACTGGATGAAGAAATTTGAATTGAAAGGAAACTTGAATTGGATAAAGAAGTGAACTAATGAACCTGTAAAGTAGAGGATGGAAAAGACTAAAAATAACTTCGTGTACAAGGCCATACATAAAATTTTAATGGAAAAAGATAACGAGCGTTGGTGAGAGGGATCACTGATAAAAGAAGTACAAACTACAGGGACCATCTTTGTAATCCAATATAAACCACTGGGTGGACCATCCGTGAAATTGTTTCTTTTTTAAGTTTATTGTGTAACGATGAGAAGCATTTTGATAACAGGGTCGCTTTGACCATTTGGTGTAATCCAGATAGTAGAGAGGCAACTATTTTATTTGTATAAACGGAGGGAAAAGGTGAGTTTGAATGTTTGATACCTTTGATATCAAGCTTCTTGTATGCAACATACGCCATATAGCTTGATGGTAGCAGAGCTAATGGGACAATCATGACCAACAACCCAATCCAGGTCTTACTTTTCTTCTTTTCTGCATAGAAAGTAAATGAACTACAATTATCGCATTATTCTTTCATTGTTCTTATTAACCTACTGAGATCATTTGCAGCAGATAGTTCTTATAATTAATATGTCATATGTAGAAGATATGGATAGGAACAGGATTATGACTTTTGTTGTAGATATTGGTTTAGCTCAATTATGTTTACGGGCTCTATTGGAAACGACACATTTCTAAGTATCCCTAACAAAAGACACTGAAAACATATACCGAGTATTATATACGATAACATAAGTGAAGAGATTTGTTATAGACCTGGGTTTGTAAATAGGGTGTGTGATATCAGTTGACCAGATTAATATCACTGCGAATCATGTTGGAAATTAATTTCCTAAAGCAATATTTGGAGCCTATTAGTTATGTGGGACAAGTTGATCATCCCAACAGCTTTTCTTTTACACCCCCTCTCTTTGAGATTAAATATCTCAATCACATATAATCAACTTTGTAGGTATAATATACCGTTAAGAGGTTCTTATCATAAATTATGCAACTATACAAACTATCTTATAAATTGAATTCCAGGCAAGATTTATTGGCGTCTTGACTGCACTTTAGAGCCTAAATTGAATTCCATGCAGGATTTAAAACCCATGGAAATTTGATTCTACGATTTTTCATGGCGTCTCAATTTTATTTTGCTATTTTCTTAAAAAAAATTTCCTACTAATTGGCCGGAGGTCCACTCGGAAGCAATCTCTTTATACGTCGAATAGAGAGAGGGATGGCTTTCTTTACTTTTGAGAGTGTTTCACTCTGGGTGGAGAAATGATTTGTTTTTTATTCTCAGAGAGGGAAATGATTGTCTACATCTCACCTCCTCCATGCACCACTCATGTGGTATTGGATTTTGTTGTTGTTGTTGTTGTTGTTGTATATTTGGGTCTAAATATTTCGAAAAATACAAGTTAGCTAGTAGGAATAGACAAAGACGGATGTACAAGGTGGAACTGCCCCTTCGAAAAATTCAAATTATGTAACATTAATGAATTCTAATATCATTTTAAGGTTTTGCCGCCTTCATTAAATTAAAATAAGATAAAGAGGAAGGGAAAAAAATCGACGTTCCACCTAAATCATAATATGTTGCTCCTCCCGCCTATAGAGAGTGTGTGGAAGCCATTTTTTTTTTCTTCCATATATTTGTTCATATTAAAAGGATGTACAGTATATACAAGTTTATTTTATATATTGAAACAAAATACTACCAATCATTTTATGTATTTGTCAAAGCATCAAAAGGAGTAAACTTACGATAGCCATAATATGTATAGGGTGGGTGACGATTATCATCTGGACTGTATATCATTTTACCAAAAGTCTTGCAGCCTGCCTTGTTTTCGTTTGCATAAGCATAAGCCACACAAGAACAATTGCTCCAGCATATTCGTTTGCAATCATATAGAGTCAAGTTATAGCTTTCATCGTATACATACTCATCCAGAAAGATGTAATTGGTTATCGTGTATTCAACGTATGCTTCAATATCTTCCCTGCATTTTATTTTCTCAACCTCGGCTTCAGCACAACCAGGAGGGTCATTAATCGAACCACAATACGGTTTTATGTTTAGAGTTCTACTCATAAGCTGACCATCTGGAGTCATCCTGAGCGTGGGAAATGAATCGTATGTTTTTGTTAAATAAGTGAAGAATTTCTCAGTCGCATTAGAGACATAGTACACACGAACATCTGGACTCGACAATTGTAGATGAGTATTTTTGAACTCACCATCCAGCCAAGGTCCACTCGTCCAGTGGGTTATTCCACGTCTTAGTAAGACAAGTTGATCTGTACCGTTTGGGTCACCCGCTAATCTAAACGACCCATCGGCTGGTAGCAAATCGCTCCGCCAAGAATTGAGTGACCATCTATGCCCAGTTTTTAGATTAACCCCCAGTTTCATCCCTGGTAGAAGTGTGTCTGTTGGGTAATCAAAGCTTTGCCATAAGACCCGCTTAACAGACCCATTTGGACACAGTTCTTGCAGTACCAAATTCCCAGAATCCAAAAGTTTAACACTTGCATTGCGTGCCACCAAACTAGGACTAAAGAGATCAATAATAGTGCTCTCCCTAGATAGAATGCTAAGCTTTCCATGAGCATCTATGAAAAGGTTTCCGTATATATCCCGAATAGGATTGTTTTTGTTTGCTACCCAAACAGCCATATCAGCTAAATCGTCACGATATCTGATTATGTTGATTATGTTTTGGGTGATGCCGTCGATCATGTAGTTTATGTTTTTGTTATTGTTGATGTTGTAAAATATGCCTAAGTAAGGGCTCACCATAGAACCAACGCTAAAAAACTTTAATTTGAAGACATTATTGGATGAAGTTAATTCATCCCAGTCCTTGAACTGTTGACCTTGTTGAAGAGTATCTGTCGTGTAACAAAGATTGCTGAACAAAAGGGGAAACATGGTGAGGATCAGGAACGGAATCTGTTTTCTGTCTGCCATTATTTCAAGGTAAAGAGAAATGCTATGGGAAATATAGAGACTATGATAATATTAATGGTGGTAGTAGGTAAACTATTTTATTTTATATATCTTACAGTTAGTCAACAGGAAGACATCCCTTTCATGTTGATGTGAATCCGGCCGACCTTGTTTAGTAGGAAACTCTTTTTAATGGTTCAGAAGTTGCTTAGCAATTTACAAATGAAGATTTAAAATGGCAAGTATTATCAAGTCTGAGTCTTGTGAAATAAAGAGAAAGTGTTTTTGGTGGTTGCCAATAAGGAATTATGACTTGCCAATACAGAAAAAGAAAAGTAAACAAATATCCCTCGAGAATGTTTTGATGATGTGTCAAGGTTATGGATGGCATCGGGCCGGTTTGGGTCGGGTTTAGGTAATCCCGGATCTGAACCCGGTTAGGAAACCCCGCCTCAAATTCGGCCCGAAACCCGTCGGGTTCCCATTTACTTAGATACTATCGGGTTTCGAGTTTCTCCACGGTTAAACGGGAATACCCGATTAGTCATTATGTATTTATTTTTCAATAAGTTACCAAATCAAAATATCGAAAAATAACTTAACTACTTCATGTTTAAAGAATTATAAAATATCACATACAAAAAGTTGATTGAAAAGTTTCTAAAATACTTAAATACACAAAGTATATAAAATATCACATCTGAAAAACTTGTTGTTTATGATTATATTGAATAAAAATATACTCGTTTTCAAAACAAATAAGAGAAAATCTTTCATACATTAATAATATAATACTAATGCTAAAATTTTACATAAAAAATTATTATTAAAATTCCTCGGGCCGGGTATACGGGTAAGCGGGTCGGGTAAACGACAAAATTATTGTTTTGTAACTATCCCCATATGTAGCGACCCGACAAAATCGTCATTGACGGCGCCGTCTACGTATGTCCCGTTACGTGGTCATAAGTCTATAAAACAAACGTTTGACCAAAATATGTCGCATTCATTTCAAATGTAAAGATGTTTAAAGTTTACAAATGTAGTTCAACAACTAGTTACGTTACAACGTTTTAAGTACAAATGAAACCTATGCGACACAATTTAGAGTAAAGTCAAAAGACGCTCCATGTATGCATGTATACTCGACATCCAAGCAAGTATCAAAATAGAGTGCGGAAGCATGTATCACTTAGCGTTCAAGGACCTGAGAAAACATATAGGAAACTGTCAACGAAAACGTTGGTGAAATCATAGGTGTAGTAATAAACGTTGTTTTTGAACCACAAGATTTAATATAGTTGATTATCCAAATCGTTTGCATTCCAAAATATTTGTGGAGCACCCAATTATCAAGACTTTACTGTTTGGTACCCTGTAACCTAGTGTTAGAACATACACTAAAATCGAAAATATATTTCATCCGTCGACGGTAGCGAACCGTCCAAATGAGGGCACGTCTAGCCCGCATGGATCCACACAACATAAGTTCACGCTTACACCCGCAAGTGTAACTAATCATAAATGAATTGAGGATTTTCATTCAAACTCTCACGTGGAATGTTTGTTTCGTACTTGTGTTCAAAGTATAAATGTAAGTAGTATAAAATGTATATGTTTCTCATCCCATGTTTTAAAAGTATAAAAGTTGTTGAGAAGTTGGGACTATGATCTCACCTTGAGTGCACGAGTAAATAAGGTACTTCACAAAGTAACGTGTGCAAGAACGAATGCTAGTCTTGACCTAAACAAGTAGGTTGTATCAATAACGGTAAACACGGTTGGTTAAAGTTGTTCAATTAGTCCTATGACTCATTACGACTCGATTATAAAGCATGTGAATCAAGTTGTCAAGTTTCATGTAAGAATCAAGTATACAAGAAGATTAGAACGGTTTAAACAAGTATTGGTTAAGTTTGAACAAAAGTCAACTTTGGTCAAGTCAAAGTCAATTAAAAAGTCAACACGTTCGGGTCGGGTCTCGGACAATTTTTCTGAGGTTTTTAATCATATATAAGCATGTTGGCCAAGTTTCATGTTAATCGGAGGTGCGTAGCATAGTTAGAATTAAATGAAAATGTGCACTTTTGGACAGCCGGGGCCCGGAGCGGCGCTCCAAGCCCTTGAGCGGCGCTCAGACTATCTGTTCAGCAAAATCTGGGCAGTTTGAACACTTAATGCACGAATCCAACTTCAAACAACCATAACTTATGAACCGTAAACATTCAAAACACGTATCTTATATCGTTGGAAAGGTATTTTGACGAGGAATACAACTAAACACATTTCATCAATCAAAACCATTATTAACAATAATGAAAACCTCGTTGAATGATCATTATTTAACGTTCCAAGCTCAAAAATGCAAACGGTGATTCGGGAATCCAATTTACGCATACGATATGCCGTTTCGAAGGTAATTAAACATACAATACAACTAAACACTTACAAATATGTGATGACCCAGAAATTTCTGACCAAATTTAAACTTAATCTTGTATGATTAACGTTTTCGACACGATAAACAAAGTCTATGAAGTTAAATCTCAAACTTTTGAAATATTCAATTACCCTTCGTTTATTCACGATGATGCACGAACAATTATATGTAAATAGATACATATACTATAACTTGAAAACGTAACAAAGTGTTATGAAAACGATACTGTGCATTAACCTTATTGGTTTGATTATTTGATTGATATATTTAACTACGGAGTAAAAGATTATGCCAAACAATTGAATGAAAAGATATTTATTAAGTCTCTTAATGATTATGATATTGTTACGGGTCTTTGTTGTGAGGACCACACTGATTTGAGAAATTATTCCTTTTTAACGGTATTCGGAATAAATGATAAAGTGTTTGTTTAAATAACGTAATTTGGACACATACAATAATTAGAATATTAATTGTTAAGAATTAATTATATGAATAACTTGCGATATGTATTTTAAAATGTGTTTATAAATATTGAGAATAGATATTAACTTGGTTATGAAACGTTTGATAAATATTATTATATTAATAAATAACGAGACAATGATTTATAGAAGTAAATGACCAAAACACTCAAATGTATAAATTATATTTCGAGTGATATAGTTTAGGGATAATTTAAGGCTATATTTTGACAAAGGTACGTATCCCAAAACGTAAAATGCAAGTTTTCTCAGCGTACGAAAGGACGTTCGAAAAACCGGAACTGGGACATAAGTCGAGTGACGACATACGACTTATCGGAACAAAAATTACAAGTCAACTATGCACATGAATTTAATATAATATATAATTAATTATTTAAATTATATATATTATATATATTATTATTAATTATGTCGACAAACAAAACAACAAAAATTTGTGAGCTGGATTTTGGGGCCATGCGATCGCATGAGAAATAGGCATAAAACCCATGCGATCGCATGGCAGTCAGGATTCGGAAACATTCTATAAATTGGCCAGTTTGCTCGACACTCTCACACACTTCCACATTTCTTTTTCTTTTCACTGTAACTTATAATTTATATTATTATTATTATTATTATTATTATTATTATTATTTATATTATTAAGAATAATATTATTATTAATCCTAATATTATTATTAGTAGTATATATACATAAAATACTACGACGAGGTCATGAGCGTGTCATTTTAAAAATGAGTTTTACGAGCGGGATAGAGCTAAGGAAATTATGGGTTATTGCCAAGGAGGTTATGGGTAATGTTCGGGGGTATATTTGTGAATCAAACCTAGTGTTTATCATCTCCGTTACATCTACGTACTTTCCTACAATATTGAATCTCAATACTGATACGTAAGCACTCATATCTTATCTTTTATATATTAATTATGTATCCATGTCTAGTGCTCGAGTATATATATTTATATATGCTTGTATGCTAAATTTCGTCGTTAAACAGTTTATAATGAATCACTAATTAAATACATATATTACTGGTAAAAGGTATATGATATACATGTTTTTGGAAAGCTGGCGAAAAATCAATAACTTTTCATTTAGATATCGAATAGTTTCGATGAACGGATTAAAAGATATGATCAACTGAATTATGATTGACGTTAATTGAAATTGCTTTTGAATCTGCAATTAAGATTTAAACAACTTGTTTACGAGATTGATAAAGTGAACTTTTAAATATTACCAACCGAGTAAATGAATCCTTATATAAGGTACATCTCGTTTGTTGAACTATTGTCAAAATTGACTTTTTGAAACAACATTGGATAAATTTTGTATGTCGATATTGAGCATTAGGATTGTGATACACTATGACCTGACCTAGCTTGATAGACATTTATTGACCAACGTATGTTCTCTAGGTTGAGATCTACGATTATTTGATATTCCGAGTTTCGGTCACATTACGATGAACAACTTTATGTGCTGCTAAGGTGAGTTTCATTTGCTTCCTTTTTAATTGCTTTTGCAATATATATTTTTGGGCTGAGAATACATGCACTTTATTTTAAACGCAAAGGACACAAGTACATACTAAATTCTACACCGAGTTTGAACCGAAAATCCCTTAGCTTTGGTAACTAGTAACTGTTGGTTATAAGAACTGGTGGGCGCGAGTTGTGACGACCCGTCCTTATCCCCCTGGACGAAGTCATCAACATCTGGTCCCATTGCGATGATAGACTCCAAGTAATGTCCTTAAAATGAACAAATGCACTGCGGAAGACTTAATTCGTACCTGAGAATAAACATGCTTAAAAGTGTCAAATAAAAGGTTGGTGAGTTCATAGGTTTATCATAACAATCATTTCAATATATTAATAGACCACAAGATTTCATAATCATAAACATTTTAATAAAAATATTCTAAGTGGTTGAGCACTTGGTAACCATACTTAACATTTAATCAACGTCGCATATTCCCTTTATTATGAAATCTCACTACACCGTACCAAGTGTAGTCACCGAAACGAAGTACTGTGCAACCGTTGAATACTGGTCGTCCAGTCCGGTTGGGGTTGTCAGGCCCGATAGATCTATCAACAGGATTCGCGTTTACAATACCCATGTAAATAGTAGTTACCAAGCTACAGGGAAATATGCCAGTGGTACAACTCAACGTAGAATATATTTTAAGTACTTGTGTCTATCTCGTAAACATTTATAAAAGCAGCGCATGTATTCTCAGCCCAAAAATATATATTGCAAAAGCAAATAAAAAGGGAGCAAATGAAACTCACGATACTGTATTTCGTAGCAATTATGCATATGATGACACTGAACAAGTGCAGGGTTGACCTCAGATTCATGAACCTATATCATTTATATATATATTAACACATATAATTGTAGTCGGATAAATTTATTCTTAATTTATATATCTTATATATTTAATTTGTAATAAATGTATTCTTATTTAGAAAATATTTATTTGTTATAATAATATTGTTAATATGAAAATAATAATAATAATATTTTGTTATTATATTAATATAGATGTTATTAAATAATAATGCTAATCATAATTATAATAATGATAATAATATTGATAATTCTATTAAAGATAATAATATTGATAGTTTTAATAAAAATAATAATTTTGGTAATTTTAATTATAATGATACTTTTAATAAAAATGATAATAATAATAATAACACTAATTATAATAATGATAATAATTGTAAGATATTAATAATACTAAATAAGTAAATGAATATCTACCTCAAACAAGCTTTTAAAAAAAAATAAGATGTCGCCAGCAGGGATCGAACCCGCGACCACTCGCTCATCTAGCAACCCCCACACCACTCCTCCATCTCGTTTTCCTAATCTATCATACGAATTTAATTCACTTAAACGATAACCAATTCAGCCCAACCGAAAAATTAATAGATCATGGCCCAACAGCGAATACCCGGCCCAAAATAAAAGGTGGATCACGGCCCCATTTGCAGCTTGGATTTCGGCCCAATTGAAATCAATAAAAAATATCGTGTAGCTTTTAAACAGGAATATGAAGCACTAATTCATTAGACCGACAATCTGCTCAATAGGGTTAGGGAAAGAGGAAACCAAAACAACCCTACATCTTTATCAATTTCCAATTACCTCTATCATTATCGTAAAAAAAAATATATATATATATCCTGCCATCGTCGTTTTCATCATAATTATTCTAAACAGTATTATTTTTCTGTTTCAGCGACTCGTCATCATCTTCGTTATCATACATATTATCTTCATTCGATCAATATCATCACTCATCATCACAGTTACTGTTTCAGGTACGTTCATTAGTAACAGCAGTAAGATGTTCGAAGACAGGAGAATAACAGGGTTTTTTTTGGTGATTCGTTTGTGAGATTTAAAGATGGTTTTGGGTTGTCACAAAAAGGAATTGTAGAGAGAGAGAGAGAGAGAGAGAGAGATGATCAAGGCGGTTTAAGGGTGGCTCATGGTGAAAGAAGAAGAAAGCCATGGTGGTGATTGGTGATTCTTGTTGATGGTGCCTGATCGAAACAGAATCAGTATCGAGTAATATAGCATAGAGATAACATCAAATGGTCTTGGTTGTGGGTTGCAACCTAATGAACGTAGTAGGTAATGGTTCGGACTGTTGAAGGTGTTCATGGTTTGGTGAAAGGTGTCGACTTGTACTAGATATGGACCCATAAACAGCAGCAGAAGACGCAGGTTATGGTGGTGGATTAAACTTAACAAGTATGCAGTTAGCAAGTTGTGATGATCCAATAAGGTGGTAGTGGTATGGTTGGTGATCGATGTTAATGTGTGTTTTTGAGGTGTCGATCAATAACTAGGATTATATATATCCGTTATACCCCACATATCAAAACAAAATTTCAATCACCTTTTTAATTGCAACTTGTGAATGTCGTATGTTTTTATTATATACTGTAAAGTGAAGTTAGTTCTTAATAATATTAATTTAATAATAATAATAATAATTAATAAATATATTATATTATATTATAATTCTATTTATCATGTGACATAAAAGATAACAGTATAGCCGCCTGTAATATTGGATTCTTCTGTGTCGAAATCCCATCCTATCGTGTCTATTGCTAAACAGTTAAAATATAAAATTGTTCCTAAAAATCCCAAATTCTTAAATTAAATATATTTAATTATTTCGCTCATTAACTGTTTGAAACCTGATCAAAAAAAATGCGTCTAATATTTATTTTTAATTTCAAGTAATCTATACGGAGTATTAAGATTTAACTTATCAAAGTAAAAAAAATATATTTTTAATAAATTATATTTTTAATAAATCTAGACTTTACATAACTTAATTATGGACCAATATTTAATTGCAACTTCTCATAAGTTCGAGCCTTAAACTTATTTAATATCGTTCGTTAAGAATTGACCTGTCATTCGAGCTCAATCCCAACTAAAATATACAAATTAATTAAAATTCAAAATAAAATAGTAAATGTATTTTCAACTAGTCTGAAGTTTACGTAGTCTATTAATGAGCTTTCGTTTATTTTAAAATCACATAAGTTTGAATCACTTAATTAAATACAACGAATCGACAAACGATTATTACTATTATTTAATATTTATATTTAATATACTTTACATATATATATATATATACCTAATAACTTTTATTATATTTTATATTATTTTAAATTACAATTCAAATTATTATTATATATATATTTATATATTTAAATATATATGCATCTATTTACAATTAATTGTTCGTGAATCGTCAGGAACAGTCGAAGGTCAATTGAATATATGAAACAGTTCAAAAATTTTGAGACTTAACCTAACAGACTTTACTTATCGTGTCAAAATTATTAAATCGTGTCGAGCATTTGGTTTAAAATTAGTCGAAATTTTCCGGGTCGTCACAGTACCCACCCGTTAAAGAAATTTCATCCCAAAATTTGAGTAAGATGGTCATGGTTAACAATAAAATGTTTTCATGACGAATATGGGTTGATAAAATAGTGTTTTATCATTATGGATTAATATGGATAAAAAAATTCGATTATTCGAAAAGTGCGAATGAAGCTATCACAAAAGAGTAAAATGAATAAATGTAGGTTTGACTTAACCGGTGGTGTAGTCACGATTGATTTCCGGAATTCAAGGGATTTGAAGAAAATCTTTGAAATCCGAATAAGATATGATTTCTTCGGGATTAAGGAAATTAAGATCCTCTTTGCTTAAATGCGATATTCTATTCGATTTCTCTGTTGGATAGTTCACTATAAATGATCTTCTTTCGTCCCATTACTTTCACAACTCTCATCTTATATACATCAATTCATGTTTTCAAAACATTTGTCAAATTATCAGAAGTCATCGGAAAAGATAAAATTATCAAAAAAATATATTCTTGATTTATGTAGATATTTGGTAGAATGTAAGAGTCGTGTAAAATGACACATGATGACGTTAAGATCTGTGAATCATCACGTTCCATTAGTAACTCAGCATGACTTACTATAATATAATTACGTTGGCCTGACGTCATTATATTATACTAACTCATGCTTCAATTCCCAACACTTCTCTAGGAAATCATTCATAATTTAACTTGAATTTTAAAGAATATAGAAACTAAAACAGTTTCTTTTAGGATGTAACACAGATAGCACGAAGAGATAAATAATTTCGGACAAGAGTATTTATGAATATATGTTCAGAAATATCGAAGATATTTATGACGATATTTTGGAATTTCTAAGATCGAAGGTTGATGAAGAAAATCCTTCCGCATGGATTTAGAATAAATAGGAGCAAGATATTCGTTTAAAGGTTTCAGCAGATACTGAATCATCTGGATTCGTTAAGTACAGGCTTAGTCTTTGTGATTTGTTCACAATCTCCTTCATGGTTTTCTTAATCCATTTTTCAGTACCAATTTTCTATTGAGTGTTTCCAACACTCTATTCTTTATCATCAAACTTTTGACCATTAAGACCATTTACAACTTTTGCTTCTTCATCAGCATTTTCAGAACTCAAAGATATGATTCGTAAGCTAGAGTGCTTTTCAGGAATTCAGATATTCCGAATTGAAATTCATCGGTCCAGAAGATATACGTTATATATAGATATATAACTGTTGACGTAGGAACGCTGCAAAATTTGAAAATTAATGATTAATGCTTCCCGGTATTTAGTATGGCAACTATCGCTACAAGATGTTGATGAGTACATGATAAGACTTCAATAGATAAATATAGTGATTTGTCGGAGAGATTTAAGCCAAGGAGTAACGAGGTTGCTGCTACGTCTGCTGGTAATATGATGGAATATAAAAGGTTTCTCGGTAACAATAACAGTGGCAAACGTATATATCAAAGTTATAATAAGGTTGATGCGAACGAAAATTCGAAGTTGACTTGCTGGAGCTGTGACAAAATTGGCTACTTTGGAAAGGGATTGCAAAGTGATTTTCGGTAGTAACATCGCCAAAGGAGCTAGCGCACATACGTGTTAAACCTTTACTCAGGTTCCAAGAGTTTTTCAGGTGCATAACTATATGCATAGATCTTTTCTTCCGTAGATGAAGTGCGGTTGGTTCATCTTCTCGATTGAGATGTTTTCAAGAATCGTGAAAGTTTTGAACGCAAATTGTAATCGTCGAGACACAAATGAGGTTTAAGATGAAATCAAGTGGCAAACTTGAAGAAATGTTTAGTTTCATATGTTATAATCAATATTTTAATTCATTTTAATTGTCCAATATTATTAGTCCACAGTCGATAGTCCACAGTTAACAGTCCAATAATTCATATATAGTTTAATATATAATATTCGAATTAATTAATAAGTTTCGTGACCCGTATACGTCTCAGACTCGATCACAACTCAAACTATATATATTATTGTAGAATCAACCTCAACCCTGTATAGCTAACTCCCGCATTACTGCATATAGAGTGTCTATGGTTATTCCAAATAATATATATAGATGCGTCGATATGATATGTCAAAACCTTGTTTACGTGTCCCAATATTTAAAGTGCGAGAAAAAAAAAAATAACAGAAATTAAATGACGATAAATAAAGTGCGTAAAGTAAATAACAGAAATTAAATGAAGATAAGTAAAATTGCGAGAATGTAAATTGCGATAAATAAATTGCGATAAATAAAATGTAATCAGTTAGCCAGGAACAATTAGCTAGGAACAGTTAGCGTGGATTCTTAACAACATTTTTCTCGTAGTTAATTTATTTGTTTCTAACAAATTTTATTTTGTCCAGTGTTTTCTTCATTATGCCACTTGTTGGATTCTGATAGATCAAAATCCAAATATGAAATTGAATGAAAATGGTTATTCTGTGGTGAACGGATACGTATATCGGTGGTTGTAAATAGGATCGTAAATGACTATTGAATTAGATTTGGAAGAATGTACAGTATACTTATTAATGTGAAATCTAAATATTCCTCAGGTATTACCTACCGGTTAAAATATTTTCAACATTAACAGTTTGTACAAAAGAATTTTTTTAATTACAATCTTTATGAAAACATATATACATATATATTTTCTTCAGATGTAATCATGGATTTAATGAGTTAATATAATATTAATCTCATTTGATTTATCGTTAATACTAGATTACATAATCTCTAAAACCATAGAAATTACATAATCGCCATGTCGAGCGAAGATAATTGATGTAGAATGATATGTAGAACGAAGATAAAGTAGATAGAACGATACGTAGAACGATGATTATATTTAAGGTACAGAATGAGATGTTGAGGCATGGAGTGTTGATGGTACTGGTGTTGATGTTGGTGATACTGTTGGTGCCGGCGGTGTTACTGGAGCTGTTAAGTTTTGCACCTTATTCTCCAAAGCCACTACTCGAGCGCGGAGTTCGTTGACTTCTTCTATTATTCCGGGATGATTGTCGGTCAGAACGAGCGGATGAATAAGATTTAGAATTGTGGATAAAATATAATTGTGTCGAGCTACTCTGAAAATGAGGCTGAAAATGGTGTTTTGGATAGGTTCGCCGGGAAGTGTTTCAGGTTCTTCACCAAGAGGTAAATTCGATTATTGGAAAGGATCGCCTTCTTCTCGTCTCCATTGATTAAGTCGACTACGAATCCATCAGATGAATTGGGGATGGTTGATTGATTGATTCATTCTGGTGACGCTGCTTTCGGAGCTTAAGTGAGACTTCATATCGGAATCCGAGGGACTTGATCTAATGGTGAGTTCCATTGCGCACGATTGAATAAAGGATTTTTCCATATGAAATAATTTTCGGATATCGGATGATATTCTAATTATATAGAATACCTATACATAGTACAGAAGATCCCGTAGATTACGAAGGGATTTAAGGAAATATTTCAGATAAAGTTTATAGTAATAGATACGCTAAGATATGAATTTATCTGTACACTATCTGTCAAATAAGTGCAGGAAGTCGTGTCTAGACTTAGGGATGATAAGCAGGTAATTTTCCACTAGGAATAATAAACAATACTTATAATATACAGCTAAGGTCGAAGTCCAGACTCACTAATGCATCCTAACAACTACTAGTTAGACACACTAATGCAAGACCTGGTTCGCTAAGACCACCGCTCTGATACCACCTGTGACGACCCGTCCTTATCCCCCTGGACGAAGTCATCAACATCTGGTCCCATTGCGATGATAGACTCCAAGTAATGTCCTTAAAATGAACAAATGCACTGCGAAAGACTTAATTCGTACCTGAGAATAAACATGCTTAAAAGTGTCAACTAAAAGGTTGGTGAGTTCATAGGTTTATCACAACAATCATTTCAATATATTAATAGACCACAAGATTTCATAATCATAAACATTTTAATAAAAATATTCTAAGTGGTTGAGCACTTGGTAACCATACTTAACATTTAATCAACGTCGCATATTCCCTTTATTATGAAATCTCACTACACCGTACCAAGTGTAGTAACCGAAACGAAGTACTGTGCAACCGTTGAATACTGGTCGTCCAGTCCGGTTGGGGTTGTCAGGCCCGATAGATCTATCAACAGGATTCGCATTTACAATACCCATGTAAATAGTAGTTACCAAGCTACAGGGAAATATGCCAGTGGTACAACTCAACGTAGAATATATTTTAAGTACTTGTGTCTATCTTGTAAACATTTATAAAAGCAGCGCATGTATTCTCAGCCCAAAAATATATATTGCAAAAGCAAATAAAAAGGGAGCAAATGAAACTCACGATACTGTATTTCGTAGCAATTATGCATATGATGACACTGAACAAGTGCATGGTTGACCTCAGATTCATGAACCTATATCATTTATATATATATTAACACATATAATTGTAGTCGGATAAATTTATTCTTAATTTATATATCTTATATATTTAATTTGTAATAAATGTATTCTTATTTAGAAAATATTTATTTGTTATAATAATATTGTTAATATGAAAATAATAATAATAATATTTTGTTATTATATTAATATAGATGTTATTAAATAATAATGCTAATCATAATTATAATAATGATAATAATATTGATAATTCTATTAAAGATAATAATATTGATAGTTGTAATAAAAATAATAATTTTGGTAATTTTAATTATAATGATACTTTTAATAAAAATGATAATAATAATAATAACACTAATTATAATAATGATAATAATTGTAAGATATTAATAATACTAAATAAGTAAATGAATATCTACCTCAAACAAGCTTTTTAAAAAAAATAAGATGTCGCCAGCAGGAATCGAACCCGCGACCACTCGCTCATCTAGCAACCCCCACACCACTCCTCCATCTCGTTTTCCTAATCTATCATACGAATTTAATTCACTTAAACGATAACCAATTCAGCCCAACCGAAAAATTAATAGATCATGGTCCAACAGCGAATACCCGGCCCAAAATAAAAGGTGGATCACGGCCCCATTTGCAGCTTGGATTTCGGCCCAATTGAAATCAATAAAAAATATCGTGTAGCTTTTAAACAGGAATATGAAGCACTAATTCATTAGACCGACAATCTGCTCAATAGGGTTAGGGAAAGAGGAAACCAAAACAACCATACATCTTTATCAATTTCCAATTACCTCTATCATTATCGTAAAAAAAATATATATATCCTGCCATCGTCGTTTTCATCATAATTATTCTAAACAGTATTATTTTTCTGTTTCAGCGACTCGTCATCATCTTCGTTATCATACATATTATCTTCATTCGATCAATATCATCACTCATCATCACAGTTACTGTTGCAGGTACGTTCATTAGTAGCAGCAGTAAGATGTTCGAAGACAGGAGAATAACAGGGTTTTTTTGGTGATTCGTTTGTGAGATTTAAAGATGGTTTTGGGTTGTCACAAAAAGGAATTGTAGAGAGAGAGAGAGAGATGATCAAGGCGGTTTAAGGGTGGCTCATGGTGAAAGAAGAAGAAAGCCATGGTGGTGATTGGTGATTCTTGTTGATGGTGCCTGATCGAAACAGAATCAGTATCGAGTAATATAGCATAGAGATAACATCAAATGGTCTTGGTTGTGGGTTGCAACCTAATGAACGTAGTAGGTAATGGTTCGGACTGTTGAAGGTGTTCATGGTTTGGTGAAAGGTTTCGACTTGTACTAGATATGGACCCATAAACAGCAGTAGAAGACGCAGGTTATGGTGGTGGATTAAACTTAACAAGTATGCAGTTAGCAAGTTGTGATGATCCAATAAGGTGGTAGTGGTATGGTTGGTGATCGATCTTAATGTGTGTTTTTGAGGTGTCGATCAATAACTAGGATTATATATATCCGTTATACCCCACATATCAAAACAAAATTTCAATCACCTTTTTAATTGCAACTTGTGAATGTCGTATGTTTTTATTATATACTGTAAAGTGAAGTTAGTTCTTAATAATATTAATTTAATAATAATAATAATAATTAATAAATATATTATATTATATTATAATTCTATTTATCATGTGACATAAAAGATAACAGTATAGCCGCCTGTAATATTGGATTCTTCTGTGTCGAAATCCCATCCTATCGTGTCTATTGCTAAACAGTTAAAATATAAAATTGTTCCTAAAAATCCCAAATTCTTAAATTAAATATATTTAATTATTTCACTCATTAACTGTTTTAAACCTGATCAAAAAAAATGCGTCTAATATTTATTTTTAATTTCAAGTAATCTATACGGAGTATTAAGATTTAACTTATCAAAGTAAAAAAAAAAAAAATATTTTTAATAAATCTAGACTTTACATAACTTAATTATGGACCAACATTTAATTGCAACTTCTCATAAGTTCGAGCCTTAAACTTATTTAATATCGTTCGTTAAGAATTGACCTGTCATTCGAGCTCAATCCCAACTAAAATATACAAATTAATTAAAATTCAAAATAAAATAGTAAATGTATTTTCAACTAGTCTGAAGTTTACGTAGTCTATTAATGAGCTTTCGTTTATTTTAAAATCACATAAGTTTGAATCACTTAATTAAATACAACGAATCGACAAACGATTATTACTATTATTTAATATTTATATTTAATATACTTTACATATATATATATATATATATATATATATATATATATATATACCTAATAACTTTTATTATATTTTATATTATTTTAAATTACAATTCAAATTATTATTATATATATATTTATATATTTAAATATATATGCATCTATTTACAAGTAATTGTTCGTGAATCGTCAGGAACAGTCGAAGGTCAATTGAATATATGAAACAGTTCAAAAATTTTGAGACTCAACCTAACAAACTTTACTTATCGTGTCAAAATTATTAAATCGTGTCGAGCATTTGGTTTAAAATTAGTCGAAATTTTCCGGGTCGTCACACGAGTAGTTATATATGGATCCATAGGGCTTGACATCCCCGTCTGTTCCAGGTATAGAAACCCTAGCCTGAACTATAAAACAGACGTATGCTATTTGAGTGTATCGTACATGTTGGTTGCATGTTAAACACAGGGGTACTTATTAGATAAACGTTAAAGCTTAGTTACCAGGGTGCTCTGTTACGTAGAATCTATTGACAAACTTTTGATAAATGTTTCTGGATGAAACAACTGAAATCTTGTGATCCACTTTTATATACAGATTATGCGAAACACTAAAACTATGAACTCACCAACCTTTGTGTTGACACTTGTTAGCATGTTTATTCTCAGGTTTCCTAGAAGTCTTCCGCTGTTTGCTTATATGTTAGAAAAGCTATGTGCATGGAGTCGTACATGGCATATTTTTCAAGGAAACGTTGCATTCACCAAATCATCACCATGTATCTTACTTTGACTGCATTGTCAACAAAAGTACTATTGTAAACTATTATTTACAGTGACTGTCTATATGTAGAAATCATCAGATGTCGAAAACCTTTGATTTAAATATTCATTTATGGTGTGCCTTTTCAAAAGAATGCAATGTTTACAAAACGTATCATATAGAGGTCAAATACCTCGCAATGAAATCAATGAATGACGTGTTCGTCCATATGGATTTGGAGCGATCGTCACAGTTGGTATCAGAGCGTTGGTCCTAGCGAATCAGGTCTTGCATGAATGTGTCTAACTGATAGTTGTTAAGATGCATTAGTAAGTCTGGACTTCGACCGTGTCTGCAAGTTAAAAGTTTTGCTTATCATTTCTTGTCGGAAATTACATGCTTATCATTCTTAAGTCTAGACACGTTTTCCTGCATTTATTGCATAAATAGTGTATAGACAAAAATTCATATCTTAGCGTATCTGTTACTGTAAACTTTTCCTGATATCTTCGGAAAATTTCTCCGTGATTTATGGAATTTGGTATTATATATACATATGTAAATTATGTATTGAAGAATACCAAACTAAATTCTATAATCTAATTCATATCAAAAATCATCTCCCTATTTATACAAGATGGATCCCGTATCTAGTTCAAACTCTGACAGCTATTCCGATATGGATATTCACCTGAATTCCGAAGACAGTGTAACCGGAATGGATCAACCAATTAGCCATCATCTATTCTGGATGAATTGGGGATGGGTTCGTAGCCTACTTAATTATTGGAGACAAGAAGAAGGCGATACCTTTCACCCACCACATTGCCCTCTTGTCGAAGAACCTGAAGCACTTACCGGTGAACCTGTTCGAGACACCATTTTCTCTCTCATTTCCAGAGTATCTCGTCACGATAATATACTATCTCAAATTCTGGATCTTATTCATCCGCTCGTCCGAACCGCCAATCATCCCGGTGTAGTAGAAGAAGTCAACGAGCTTCGTGCTCGGGTGGTGGCTTTGGAGAATATGGTGCAAAGGTTACAAACACCAGCAGCATCACCGGCATCAACAGTACCACCGACAACAACACCAACAGTACCATTACCACCACCAACAACATCTGCATCGCAAACCTCAACTTCACAATCTGTTCCACGAGCATCAACGTCATACGCACCGTAGTTACCAAGAAATACCAGCAACAATAACCGATGAAGTATTAACTTATTTCCCCTGAATAAATTTTATGTATATTTAATATATATGAATTTTGAAATCAAAATAAATATTTTCGTACTAAGCTATTACGTGTGAATCTTAACTGGTAGGTACTACTCGGTTAGTTCATATTACTAATATGCAATGATGTACATCCTTCATTAACGGCTTAATCATCGATAACTACAATCTCTGTTTCAATTCAATGAATTTCATTTCATAATAAACCAAGTGTATTATTCAATAACATGGTTGATTTTACACTTTCATCTTCGATGCACTCGAAACTTTCTAGAAAACATCATTTGCACCTTGCGAAGTTTGCAAGAATTCCACGAATATCAACACCCTTCACCAAGGAATATCAATAAGAATAAATAATGAAGTATTGATTTCATTAGTGAAATACTCCGCGAAGATTATGTAATCTCTAATGTTTTAGAGATTATTCATTTCTAATTCAAGTTAAAAATCAAATGAGCTTAATATGATATTAACTCATTAAATCTGTATTACATCTAAAGAAATATACATACATATATTTTCATAAAGACTGTAATAAAAATTCTTTTGTACAAAATATTAATTGTGAAATCTTTAACGGGTAGGTAATACTCGGGAATATATAAGTTCACAATTAATATGTTACACTGTACATTCTTCAACTTTGATTCAAAAATTTTTAACTATGCTCACAGCGATATACAATCGTTTCCATACAAATTTAATTACATATTCTGATATTGACAGAGCAGAATCCAAGTCAAGATTTAACAAGTGACATCATTCTTAGATCTCTACATCTTTCAAGGCTATACTTTGACTTCAAAACTGTGCAAGATCCTTTAGCGTTGTTAATATCGAAAATAATCTTGCAATTCCTTTTCAAAGTATCCAGTCTAGTCAACTTTGACTTTTCAGATTAGCCTTATTGTAACCTTGACATATACGTTCTTGTTACTGGGAAACCTTTTATGTTCCACCACATTAGCAGTAAATTTACCAACAACTCCATTGATCTTTGACCTTTCGAAAAATCCTTATACTCATTGAAACCCTATCATGTACTCGTCCATATCTTGTAACAATAATTGCCATACCAACCACCGGGAATTAGCAATCAGTATTTTGAATTTCACAGCAATTCTACGCCAACAGTTATATATACACATATAATGTCTATCTCCCAGACTTACATACTTCGAATGTGAAGTTTCTGAAAAACATCCCAAACTGTGAACTAGCCCTCCGAATTTTGGAAAAATGCTGATGAAGCAGCAAAAATTGTAAACGACTTTAACAATCAAAAGTTTGATGATAAATAATGGTATGGTGGTAAAGCTGAGAAAAAAAGAAGGTTTGGAACTGGAAAACGGATTGAGCAAAGTATGAAGGAGGCTGTGGATAAATCACAAAGACTGAACCTGCCTTCAAAGAATCCAAATGATTCAGTATCTGCTGAAATCTTTAGCAAATACCTTACTCCTTACTCCAAAACCTCTACGGACAATATTCTTCATCATCATCATTATCTTAAATATTCTAAGATATCATCATATCTTTCATTATAAATATCCTCAATGTTTCTGAGGATAATTTTGTAACAATCTGAAATTATTCATTCCTTCACGCTATCTGTATTACGTCATAAAAGAAACTGTTTTGGTTTCTAAATTCTGAAAAATTCGAACTCAAATTATGAATGTTTTAAAGTAATGTTGAGAACTGAAGCATGAATTAGTATAATATAATGACACTTGATCAACGTGATTATATTACAGTAAGTCATGCTGAGTTTCTAATAGAACGTGATAAAGGTTCACAAATCCCACCATTATCATGAACCATGTTACATAAGTCTTTCATTGTATTTAACCTCTAAATATATCAAGAAAATATATTTCTTGATGATTCGGTCTTTTTCGAATATTCTGGTAATTTGACAAATCAAGATCGTGTTATTACAATTTCTTTATTAGAACATTAACTATGTTCATTCCGAAATCCATACCTATGAATTCCGGATCATTATTCGCTTGACTTAAGGTCAGGAAGAGAAATCGAAAGCATAGAGCTCTGAAATATAAAGGAGAATAAAAGCCCGATAACAATCCCAAAAATTTACAAACCGTGTATATCAATACGTATTGCAACGTAAAGACACGGGAAAATTAATAACACTATAACCCCAAGATAAAAGTAAAAGTAAATAAAATCCTCCGGTGGTAAATGAAAGAGAAGAATAACAGATATGAAGGTTAGGAGTATATCAAGAATCAGAACTGGATGAAGCATTTCACAATCTTTTGAAGGTATGAAATGAGGAAGAAGATGTAGGAGTGGTGAAAATAATGAAACGGAAGTGGTTAATTTATAGTAAAATATCAGACATAGCAATCGAGGCAGATTACGCATTTAATCAAAGGAAATCTTAATTTCCTTAATTCCCGAAGAATCAAATCTTATTTGGATTATGAAGATTTTCTATTCCTTAAATTCCGAAAACCAATTGTTACTACGTCAAAAGATAAGACGAATCTCCATTTCACTTTATTACGATTGCTTCCCTCATACGCTTCGAGTAACTGGATTATTTTATCCATATTATTCAACGATGATAAAATTCTATTTATCAACTTACATACGTCATGAAAACATTTTTATTGTTAGCCATGACGACCACACTCAAATTTCGGGATGAAATTTCTTTAACGGATAGGTACTGTGATGACCCGGAAATTTCTGACCAAATTTAAACTTAATCTTGTATGATTAACGTTTTCGACACGATAAACAAAGTCTATGAAGTTAAATCTCAAACTTTTGAAATATTCAATTACCCTTCGTTTATTCACGATGATGCACGAACAATTATATGTAAATAGATACATATACTATAACTTGAAAATGTAACAAAGTGTTATGAAAACGATACTGTGCATTAACCTTATTGGTTTGATTATTTGATTGATATATTTAACTACGGAGTAAAAGATTATGCCAAACGGTTGAATGAAAAGATATTTATTAAGTCTCTTAATGATTATGATATTGTTACGGGTCTTTGTTGTGAGGACCACACTGATTTGAGAAATTATTCCTTTTTAACGGTATTCGGAATAAATGATAAAGTGTTTGTTTAAATAACGTAATTTGGACACATACAATAATTAGAATATTAATTGTTAAGAATTAATTATATGAATAACTTGCGATATGTATTTTAAAATGTGTTTATAAATATTGAGAATAGATATTAACTTGGTTATGAAACGTTTGATAAATATTATTATATTAATAAATAACGAGACAATGATTTATAGAAGTAAATGACCAAAACACTCAAATGTATAAATTATATTTCGAGTGATATAGTTTAGGGATAATTTAAGGCTATATTTTGACAAAGGTACGTATCCCAAAACGTAAAATGCAAGTTTTCTCAGCGTACGAAAGGACGTTCGAAAAACCGGAACTGGGACATAAGTCAAGTGACGACATACGACTTATCGGAACAAAAATTACAAGTCAACTATGCACATGAATTTAATATAATATATAATTAATTATTTAAATTATATATATTATATATATTATTATTAATTATGTCGACAAACAAAACAACAAAAATTTGTGAGCTGGATTTTGGGGCCATGCGATCGCATGAGAAATAGGCATAAAACCCATGCGATCGCATGACAGTCAAGATTCAGAAACATTCTATAAATTGGCCAGTTTGCTCGACACTCTCACACACTTCCACATTTCTTTTTCTTTTCTCTGTAACTTATAATTTATATTATTATTATTATTATTATTATTATTATTATTATTATTATTATTATTATTATTATTATTATTATTATTATTATTATTTTTATTATTATTATTATTTATATTATTAAGAATAATATTATTATTAATCCTAATATTATTATTAGTAGTATATATACATAAAATACTACGACGAGGTCATGAGCCTGTCATTTTAAAAATGAGTTTTACGAGCGGGATAGAGCTAAGGAAATTATGGGTTATTGCCAAGGAGGTTATGGGTAATGTTCGGGGGTATATTTGTGAATCAAACCTAGTGTTTATCATCTTCGTTACATCTACGTACTTTCCTACAATATTGAATCTCAATACTGATACGTAAGCACTCATATCTTATCTTTTATATATTAATTATGTATCCATGTCTAGTGCTCGAGTATATATATTTATATATGCTTGTATGCTAAATTTCGTCGTTAAACAGTTTATAATGAATAACTAATTAAATACATATATTACTGGTAAAAGGTATATGATATACATGTTTTTGGAAAGCTGGCGAAAAATCAATAACTTTTCATTTAGATATCGAATAGTTTCGATGAACGGATTAAAAGATATGATCAACTGAATTATGATTGACGTTAATTGAAATTGCTTTTGAATCTGCAATTAAGATTTAAACAACTTGTTTACGAGATTGATAAAGTGAACTTTTAAATATTACCAACCGAGTAAATGAATCCTTATATAAGGTACATCTCGTTTGTTGAACTATTGTCAAAATTGACTTTTTGAAACAACATTGGATAACTTTTGTATGTCGATATCGAGCATTAGGATTGTGATACACTATGACCTGACCTAGCTTGATAGACATTTATTGACCAACATATGTTCTCTAGGTTGAAATCTACGATTATTTGATATTCCGAGTTTCGGTCACATTACGATGAACAACTTTATGTGCTGCTAAGGTGAGTTTCATTTGCTTCCTTTTTAATTGCTTTTGCAATATATATTTTTGGGCTGAGAATACATGCACTTTATTTTAAACGCAAAGGACACAAGTACATACTAAATTCTACACCGAGTTTGAACCGAAAATCCCTTAGCTTTGGTAACTAGTAACTGTCGGTTATAAGCACTGGTGGGCGCGAGTAGTTATTTATGGATCCATAGGGCTTGACATCCCCGTCTGTTCCAGGTATAGAAACCCTAGCCTGAACTATAAAACAGACGTATGCTATTTGAGTGTATCGTACATGTTGGTTGCATGTTAAACACAGGGGTACTTATTAGATAAACGTTAAAGCTTAGTTACCAGGGTGCTCTGTTACGTAGAATCTATTGACAAACTTTTGATAAACGTTTCTGGATGAAACAACTGAAATCTTGTGATCCACTTTTATATACAGATTTTGGGAAACACTAAAACTATGAACTCACCAACCTTTGTGTTGACACTTGTTAGCATGTTTATTCTCAGGTTTCCTAGAAGTCTTCCGCTGTTTGCTTATATGTTAGACAAGCTATGTGCATGGAGTCATACATGGCATATTTTTCAAGGAAACGTTGCATTCACCAAATCATCACCATGTATCTTACTTTGACTGCATTGTCAACGGAAGTACTATTGTAAACTATTATTTACAGTGACTGTCTATATGTAGAAATCATCAGATGTCGAAAACCTTTGATTTAAATATTCATTTATGGTGTGCCTTTTCAAAAGAATGCAATGTTTACAAAACGTATCATATAGAGGTCAAATACCTCGCAATGAAATCAATGAATGACGTGTTCGTCCATATGGATTTGGAGCGATCGTCACAAAATAACATCTCATAGCATCCAATTCATCAAAAGTTCATTTTAAGTCTATCAAACCCTAACCAAAAATCACAAAATCAATAATCATGTTAGGGAAGTTTTCCAAGTCAACCTACACATCAAATTGAAGCTAATGATGCTAGTAACACATTTAATGCATGAACTTTTAACATCTAACAACATATGATCAACCAAATCTCAAAATTAAGCAAGTCACTTTTCAAAGTTAAGCTAGTTACATCAAAATAACAAGAACAAGCAAATAAATCTCATAATCATGTTAGACTTGAGCCATAGACACTAATTAACACACTTTTAAGTTTTTAAAGATCAAGAACAAGAAAATTAGTGTTTTTAGAAAGTTACCCAAACGAGATGAAGTTGGTATGGATTCGAAGAGGAAGTTGCAAGGATTCCAAATATGTAATTTGTTTTAAAGAACGCTTGCTAGATTCGAAATGGATGATGATTCTTTGATTTGGTGTTTGAGAGAAAAAGTTGAAGTATCACAAAAGACGAGGTGGTGAATGAATGGTGGAGAGGCCATGGTTGACTAGTTAACCTAGTCAAGACTTTACTCACTTGACAACTTTGGTCCCTCAAGTTTAAATACGGGTGCTTGAATTAACCAAACGAATTACCTTAAATACGTAGAGTAAACGAGAGATGTTATAATTAAATAACGGACTTTAAAATTAATTAACAGAAAGTAAACGGAAAAGGCTAGATGTTACATTACCTACTCCTTAAAAGAAATTTCGTCCCGAAATTTAAGTAGGCGTAGTAGTCGTTGTTTCTTTCTCGAGATCTTGCGTTTCTGAATCCATGAATAAATGAGGGTACTTCATTTTCATTTGATCTTCTCTTTCCCAAGTAAACTCGGGTCCCCTTTTGGCATTCCAACGAATTTTGACGATCGGGATTTTACTTTGTTTTAGCGTCTTAACGGAGTTGTCCACAATTTCAACCGGTTATTCTACGAAATGAAGTTTGTCATCAATAGTTAGCTCCTCGAGAGGGACGACGACATCGGGTTCGGCAAGGCACTTCTTCAAATTTGACACATGGAAAGTAGGATGAACGGAGCTCAATTGAGTCGGGAGATCTAAACGGTAACCAACGGGTCCAATACGCTCCAAGATTTCAAAAGGACCAACATATCGTGGATTTAGTTTCCCCCGTTTCCCGAAACGAATTACACCTTTCCAAGGTGTTACTTTTAACATTACGCGGTCACCGACTTGGAATTCAATATCGTTGCATCTAATGTTGGCATAGCCCCTTTAATGACTATGGGCCGTCCTGAGCCTGTCTCGGATTTGAACAATCTTCTCGGTTGTTTCGTGAATGAGTTCGGGTCCGGTAATTTTCTTGTCACCTACTTCGGACCAACAAAGAGGAGAACGACATTTGCGGCCATATAACGCTTCAAAAGGGGCGAATTTAATACTCGCGTCATAACTATTGTTGTAAGAGAACTCGGCTAGTGGAAAATGATTTTCCCAAGCTTTTCTGAAGTCGATAACGCAAGCTCGTAGCATGTCTTCCAAGGTTTGAATTGTGCGTTCGCTTTGTCCGTCGGTTTGTGGATGGTATGTGGTACCCATGTCCAAACGCGTTCCCAAGGCTTCTTGCAAGGCAAGCCAAAATCTAGAAGCGAAACGAGCATCTCGGTCGGATATGATCGATAAGGGTACACCGTGACGGGTTAAAATCTCTTTGATGTAAAGTTGTGAAAGTTTGTCCATTTTGTCCGTTTCTTTCATGGCAAGGAAATGTACGAATTTGGTGAGAAGGTCAATAATAACCCAAATTGTATCATAACCGCCTGCCGTCTTTGGTAGTTTTGTGATGAAGTCCATCGTTATTCTTTCCCACTTCCATTGCGTGATTTCGGGTTGTTGAAGTAACCCGAACGGCCTTTGATGTTCAGCTTTGACTTTTAAACAAGTTAAACACTTTGCAACATAAGTAGCAACGTCCTTTTTAATGTTCGGCCACCAATATTGTTCTTTGAGGTCGTGGTACATCTTGTTGGCACTGGTATGAATCGAATACCTTGACTTATAGTCTTTATCTAGAATAAGGCTTCGTAAATTCCCATAACTAGGCACCCAAATCATTTCGGCGAAATATCGGAGTCCGGTCTCCTTAACTTCGAATCGAGAGGCAAGGACGTTGTCATAACCCGTCCTTAACCATAAGAACGTGTTAGATAACGTATGATTTCATTGCGAGGTATTGACCTCTATATGCGACATTTTTTTAAAGAAAAACTGCATATATTATACATTACAAACCATGATCCTTATTTTTCATACAAGCTTTGGACAAAATAAGGATGATTATCGTTTAGCGATAATCTTCGACTTACAAACTTTACAAATGATAATAACAACCCGATTTCTAGCATATTTTACAACACAAGTTCTTGGATATGCAGTCTTATTTTTGACACAAATATGCGTACGCAAGATCCTGCTTAGATTCAACATGATGCAGCCGAAGCTTCTAATTATCACCTGAGAATAGACATGTTTAAAACGTCAACATAAAGTTGGTGAGATATAGGTTTAATGCCGGCAGCGATATAAATATAGACCACAAGATTTCATATATAAACATTTTAATAAAAATATTCTAAGTGGTTGAGCACTTGGTAACCATACTTAACATTTAATCACGTCGCATATTCCCTTTATTATGAAATCTTACTACACCGTACCAAGTGTAGTCACGAAACGAAGTACTGTGCAACCGTTGAATACTGGTCGTCCAGTCCGGTTGGGGTTGTCAGGCCCGATAGATCTATCAACAGGATTCGCGTTTACAATACCGCTGTAAATAACAGTTACCAAGCTACAGGGAAGTATGCCAGTGGTACAACTCAACGTAGAATATATTTTTCAGTTACTTGTGTCCATATCGTAAAACATAAAATACATGTATTCTCATCCCGAAATATTTAGAGTTTAAAAGTGGGACTATATACTCACTGTTGTCTTGAAGATATATATAATTTGACTTGGTCTCCGGTTGATATCACGAACCTATCCATATATAATATATCAATACCTTTTCTTTTTAAACAAACGTCACATATATATACTTGTTATACTTTTAATACTTTGAATAATCCCTTAGTCCGTAGTTAGCAGTTCGTTGTTAGTAATTCAATTTTAATGGTTCATTTTTAGATGTTTAATATACCCGCAATGAAATAAATAAAACCCCCTAACGAAATAAATAAAACCCCATCGTATATGTATTGGTCGAGATTAATCTTGACCCACGGTACCGGTGTTGTCAAATGACGTGTTGCGTACATAAAGTACCGGTGTTGTCAAATGACGTGTTGCGTACAAACATGGGATCTTATGATTAATTTTCTCGTGTTGTTTGCGGGTGATCCTGAACCATATAAAATTGAATTATAAGTACATATATATAAAATATCATGTTATCTTAGAAATATGTGATTTTATTTAATTTTTCCCAATTAATCCCGAAGTTAAACAAGTCTTAGATATCCGATCTCGTTTTGGTCATAGTTTCTTCGTTACAACTCCGTTTTCGTTGATTCAACTTGTCACTTCCTTGGATCGAGTCCCTATTTAAGACTATGAACTGTAAATACCTTAGTTTGTATTCGAAATCACAGGTCATAGGTCAAACTTTAGTGAAACTTATGAAGTTAATCATTTTCCATCATGTAAACAACCTTAAATGATTATTTTTCTAAAAATACTTATACTTTGAGTTAAATCATGAAATTTTTATGTGTTATCATATTCATAGTAAAAATCATTTTTCCAGAAAATAAACCTCCAATTCAAAGTTTAAGATGGTTTTTAATTATCCAACCCAAAACAGCCCCCGGTGGCACTCCGACGTCGTAAAAACAGTTTTTAAGATAATCTTTGAAAAACCAAGTTATACCTTGTTAAATTAGCATATATTTAAGTTATATTACAGGTCTTGGAGTATTTTAAAAGTTAAGTTAGAAGGATCTATTTAGTTTGCAAACAAGTTTGAAAACATTCAAACTATGTTCTTGTTGTTAAAATTTTATACCACAAAATAAGATAGCTATATATATATGAATCGAATAAGGTTATGAACATAGATTCTACCTCAAGTTCCTTGGACAAGGTTGCTGTAAAAGAGGAGTAAAAAGCTAGAACCAAAAGGGTGATGGAATTGGATGAAAGATTGGAAGTAAGTTTGTGTTCTTGGAAGGATTTCTTGAAGTGTTTTTGTATGGTTTTCTTATGGTGATTAAGTAAGGTTTTTGAAGCTAAATGATGGGGAAAATGCTTGGAGATGATCAAGTATGAAGTTAAGAGTATTTTGAGAGAGAAATGGAAGTGTAAGTATGAGAAAATGGGGTGAAGAAATGGTGTGCATGCATAAAAACGTTTTTAGGTTATAAAGGAAAAAAAAGATACCTAACTTTGTTTTCTTGCTAAATAATTCATGCTACTTGACAAATGGTTGATTCCACATGTTTCTTAATCATTTAAGGCTGCTAAGGAGCAGATTTTTATTGGTATATACCAATAGTAAATACATCTAGAAGCTGCGTATGATACGGGTACATATACCCTAGGTATACGTATAGAAATCTTTGAGAAAACGGAACGAGGATTCAAATATAGCTATCTTTTGTAAATATACTTATATTGTTTTATGTATTTAAGTCTTTAAAAGTGATTAAATACATTACTTATACGATATATGTATAAACATTATAGGTCATAAGTATTTAAGTCAAATAACGTTACGTATGGTTATCGTTTTGAAAACTTAAGTTAGTAGTTTCAAAATATACTTATAACTTATTGTTATTAATACAAAATGAGATATTAAAACATTCTTAGGTCATGTTAAATATGTATATATACATATATATACACAAACGTATAATTATCATATATTGTATAGTTCGTGATATCATCGGTCAAACTAGACGGTCAAACGTTGTGTAAAACTCTTTTCGAAAAACATAAGTCTCGACAATTTGGATTGCTTATCATGTTGGTAAGGTTTAATTTATGTAAATATTAATCTTATAAGTATAGAACGATCGAAAAAGTGCGGGTCGTTACATTACCTCCCCGTTAAATAAATTTCGTCCCGAAATTTTAAAATTGTACCTATTTTGCGTCATCGAGAAACAAGTGTGGATACTTTTGTTTCATCTGATCCTCCCGTTCCCACGTAAACTCGGGACCTCTTCGAGCATTCCAACGAACCTTAACGATCGGTATGTTGCTCTGCTTGAGCTGTTTAACTTCACGGTCCATGATTTCGATTGGTTCTTCGACGAATTGTAGTTTCTTTTCGACATGGATTTCTTCAAGAGGAATGGTGAGGTCTTCCTTTGCAAGACACTTCTTAAGGTTCGAGACGTGAAAGGTATTATGTACTCCGGCGAGTTGTTGCGGTAACTCGAGTCGATAAGCTACCGGTCCAATGCGTTCAATAATCTTGAACGGGCCTACGTACCTTGGGTTCAGTTTACCCCTTTTGCCGAAACGTATTACACCTTTCCATGGTGACACTTTTAACATAACCATGTCACCGATCTGAAACTCTAATGGTTTCCTTCGGACATCGGCGTAGCTCTTTTGGCGACTACGGGCTGTTTTCAATCTCTCCTTGATTTGTACTATCTTCTCAGTCGTTTCGTGTATGATCTCGGGACCAGTTAAATGTCGATCTCCTACTTCATTCCAACAGATAGGAGATCTACACTTCCTTCCATACAATGCTTCGAATGGTGCAGCTTTAATGCTCGCATGATAACTATTATTATACGAGAATTCTGCTAACGGTAGATATTTATCCCATCCGTTTCCAAAATCGATCACACATGCCCTGAGCATGTCTTCAAGAGTCTGAATTGTTCTTTCACTCTGCCCGTCGGTTTGCGAATGATATGCGGTACTCATATCCAAACGAGTTCCTAGTGCCTCCTGTAGTGATTGCCAGAACTTTGAGGTAAATCTACTATCACGATCAGATATAATGGAAATAGGTATTCCATGCCTTGAAACTATTTCCTTTATATATAATCGTAATAATTTCTCCATTCTATCCGTTTCCTTTATAGGCAAGAAATGTGCAGATTTGGTAAGACGATCAACAATTACCCAAATAGTGTCGTATCCCCAGGCAGTCTTTGGTAACTTCGTGATGAAATCCATGGTAATACCGTCCCATTTCCATTCTGAGATTTCTGGTTGTTGAAGTAATCCTGACGGCTTTTGGTGTTCTGCTTTGACTTTGGAACAAGTTAAACACTCCCCAACATATGTTGCAACGTCTGTCTTTAAATTAGGCCACCAATAATGCGTCTTAAGATCTTGATACATCTTTCCAACTCCAGGATGTATCGAGTATCTTGTCTTATGTGCCTCGTTCAATATCAACTTCCTTAATCCACCCAACTTCGGTACCCAAATACGATTTGCAAAATATCGAATTCCGTCTTCCCGTATAACGAGTTGCTTCTCATACTTCTTCATTATTTCATTTCTTATGTTTTCTTTATTGAGTGCTTCTTGTTGAACCTCTTTGATTTGTGAGTTGAGATTCATGCGAATTTTTATGTTCATTGCTCGAACTCGGATTGGTTCTCGTTCCTTTCTGCTTAGAGCATCGGCCACTACGTTTGCTTTCCCGGGATGATAGCGAATTTCACAATCATAGTCGTTTATTAACTCGACCCACCTACGTTGCCTCATGTTCAATTGTTTCTGATCAAAAATATGTTGAAGGCTTTTATGATCAGTAAACACAGTGAATTTAACCCCATACAAGTAGTGTCTCCACATCTTCAATGCAAACACAACTGCTCCCAATTCTAGATCATGCGTCGTATAATTCCGCTCGTGAATCTTCAATTGTCGGGATGTGTATGCAATAACTCTCTTCCGTTGCATAAGAACGCAACCAAAACCTTGTCGTGAAGCGTCACAATATATTTCAAAATCATCGTTCCCTTCTGGTAACGATAAAATAGGCGCCGTAGTTAACTCCTTCTTTAGTATTTGAAATGCGTTCTCCTGCTCAGAGGTCCATTCATATTTCTTCCCTTTTTGCGTTAACGCTGTCAACGGCTTAGCTATTCGGGAAAAATCTTGAATAAACCTTCTATAATAACCGGCTAAACCCAAAAATTGGCGTATCTGCATTGGTGTCTTAGGAGTCTCCCATTTTTCAATGGCTTCAATTTTTGCTGGATCAACCTGAATTCCTTTGCTACTAACAACGTGGCCAAGAAATTGCACTTCTTTCAACCAGAAAGCACATTTAGAAAATTTAGCATATAGCTGTTCTTTTCTCAACAACTCTAATATCAACCTTAAATGCTGCTCATGCACTTGCTCACTCTTGGAATAGATAAGAATATCATCAATGAAAACGATAACAAACTTATCTAAATATGGACTACAAACTCGATTCATGAGGTCCATGAATACAGCTGGCGCATTTGTCAACCCAAACGGCATGACCAAAAATTCGTAATTACCATAACGTGTCCGAAAAGCAGTTTTCGGTATATCTTCTTCTTTGACACGTAATTGATGATAGCCCGATCTTAGGTCAATTTTCGAGTACACACATGATCCTTGGAGTTGATCAAATAAGTCGACAATTCTCGGTAGTGGATACCGATTCTTGATAGTTAATTTATTTAATTCACGATAATCTATACACATTCGGAAAGATCCGTCTTTCTTCTTGACGAATAAAATTGGAGCTCCCCACGGTGAAGTACTTGGTCGTATGAATCCACGATCCAGTAATTCTTTTAACTGACTCTGAAGTTCTTTTAACTCGGACGGTGCAAGTCTATATGGAGCACGGGCAACCGGTGCAGCTCCTGGTACAAGATCTATTTGAAATTCTACAGATCTAAATGGAGGTAATCCCGGCAACTCTTCCGGAAATACTTCAGGAAAATCTCTTGCCACAGGCACGTCATTGATGCACTTCTCTTTTTCTTTCTTTTCGACTTTATTAACATGTGCTAAGATAGCATAGCACCCTTTCTTCAAGCACTTTTGAGCTTTCAAATAACTAATGAGTTTTAGCTTTGAGTTACCCTTCTCTCCATAAATCATTACTGGCGTTTTATTCTTACGAGGAATGCGAATTGCCTTCTTGGCGCACACAACTTCAGCTCCTATTTTGGACATCCAGTCCATGCCGACTATTACATCAAAACTTCCTAATTCTACGGGTATCAAATCAATCTTAAATGTTTCTCCGGCTAAATTTATTTTACAATCACGGCAAATTTTATCGGCTTTAATTAGTTTACCATTAGCTAACTCAATCATGTACTTAGCATCTAGAGGTAATGATGAACAATTCAATTTAGCGTGAAAGTCTCTACACACGTAACTTCTATCAGCACCAGTATCAAATATAATAGATGCGGATAAGTTATTAATGGTAAACGTACCCGTAACAAGCTCCGGGTCTTCACATGCCTCTCTAGCATTAATAACAAATGCTCTCCCACGTGCAGGTCCGATATTCTTCTCTGGATTCGGGCACTGGCTCTTATAGTGACCTTGTTTTCCACACCCAAAACAAGTAATGGTAGCCAAAGCAGTTCTATTTGCATTGGTGGCAAGAGTCTTGGTACCATTTGTATTTGTAACGAGAGCCCTACAATCTTCAGCAAGATGACCCTTTCGATTACATTTGTTGCATACCACATTACAGTAACCAGAGTGATGTTTGTGGCATCGGTTGCATAAAGGATTTTGTCCTTTATAACCAAAGCTTAAACCACTACCCGCACCTTGCGTGTTTTCTTGTTTCTTAAAAGATTGTTGTTGGTTACCTCGATCATAATTTCCATTCCACTTTCTTTTGTTACCTGATACCTTCACATCAGTATTGGATACTTTCTTATCCATGATGACCTGATCCATTAGCTCGTTTGCCATGGTTATAGCTTCATGAATTGTCTTAGGTTTCGATGCTGTAACATTTGCCTTGACCTTTTTGGGCAAACCATCTTTGTACATTTCAATCTTCCGTTCTTCGGTTGGAACCAATTCAGGACATAGCAAAACTAATTCCATGAATCGCTGATTGTAGTTGGTGATTTCAGTACCAATAACCTTCAGACTTCGTAACTCATCTTCCAACTTCCTAACCTCGTTCCTTGGACAATATTCGTTGATTAACATTGTTTTGAATTCTTCCCACGGAGTATCATAAGCTACATCTCCTCCTACAGCCTTCACATAATTTTTCCACCACGTGAGTGCACTATCTTGTAAAGTGCACGATGCATACTTGGTCATGTCCTTTTCAACACAACCACTGATTTTAAACACAGTCTCCATCTTTTCTATCCACCGGGTTAAACCGATCGGTCCTTCTGTTCCACTGAATGATGAGGGCTTGCAAGCTTGAAAAGTTTTGTAAGTGCACCCCACACGAGGATTTGGGTTAACTGCAGCACCTCTTGCAGCCTCGACCCATAACATTCTGTCGTTCACTCGCTGATTGATGAGTTCCTGGATTTCTTGTTCCGTCATTCGGTTCAATCGCGCCATATTCTTCTATAAGAATGAAAAGAAAATAATTATTCACATGGAATATTATAGATGTAGTGTATATTTACAGTACATTATAGCTTATTAATAATATGAACCAGGTATTATTATAAAAGCCTTTTCTTCTTATTAGCGTTTTATAATTATATCTAGGGTAGTACCTACCCGTTAATGTCCATACTTAATAGCTTAGTACAGAATCAATTACTACCATCTAAATAATACTTAACCATGGAAAATTATTGCATTTCACACTTCACTATTTTACATATGCTTATCTTACATCGAACATTAAACAAACCACACTAATAATATTATACAAAACATTATATGATCCCATGGTTTAATACGGCAGCGCATCGTTTGGTCTATTTTCTAGGACGTTTAGGTTCAAAGAATCGCTTAACGCTTATCCTGGCTGTCTGCCTATATTTTGGCTGTGGGACTAAAGAACTGGATGCCGGGATAGAACGAATAGGAATAGAGGGAATAGGGGTGGTAGTGTCTAGTGGAGTTGGTGCCACATCATCCTTACTAAACTCGGGATTTGAATTTTCTAATTCATTAGCCTTTCGTTTCTTTCCTAGTTCGAACTCGTCTTTTGTAATTTCCTGTATTTCTTCCTCGGGTTCACTTTCCTCCTCGGGTTCACTTTCCTCCTCGGGTTCACTTTCCGGGTTCTCTATAGTCGGTTCATCCGGAATTTGTGAGTCTTCCCCAAAGATATTATTTTCGTCATCGGATAGGTTAATGACTGGAACACCATCTGAAGATTCTGGTTCGGAGTCGCTAAACGTGATGATAAGTTTTGAGCCCGACATCTATCACACAACAACTAACCCATTAGTACTACATAATATTTACATATAAATTTTAACCAACAATGATAAGCAATGGTTTTTAAATCAAACCCGGTCAAAGTCCAGACTTACTAATGTATCCTAACGACTTATCAGTTAGACACACTAATGCAAACCTGGTTCGCTAAGACCACCGCTCTGATACCACATGTCATAACCCGTCCTTAACCATAAGAACGTGTTAGATAACATATGATTTCATTGCGAGGTATTGACCTCTATATGCGACATTTTTTTAAAGAAAAACTGCATATATTATACATTACAAACCATGATCCTTATTTTTCATACAAGCTTTGGACAAAATAAGGATGATTATCGTTTAGCGATAATCTTCGACTTACAAACTTTACAAATGATAATAACAACCCGATTTCTAGCATATTTTACAACACAAGTTCTTGGATATGCAGTCTTATTTTTGACACAAATATGCGTACGCAAGATCCTGCTTAGATTCAACATGATGCAGCGGAAGCTTCTAATTATCACCTGAGAATAGACATGTTTAAAACATCAACATAAAGTTGGTGAGATATAGGTTTAATGCCGGCAGCTATATAAATATAGACCACAAGATTTCATATATAAACATTTTAATAAAAATATTCTAAGTGGTTGAGCACTTGGTAACCATACTTAACATTTAATCACGTCGCATATTCCCTTTATTATGAAATCTTACTACACCGTACCAAGTGTAGTCACGAAACGAAGTACTGTGCAACCGTTGAATACTGGTCGTCCAGTCCGGTTGGGGTTGTCAGGCCCGATAGATCTATCAACAGGATTCGCGTTTACAATACCGCTGTAAATAACAGTTACCAAGCTACAGGGAAGTATGCCAGTGGTACAACTCAACGTAGAATATATTTTTCAGTTACTTGTGTCCATATCGTAAAACATAAAATACATGTATTCTCATCCCGAAATATTTAGAGTTTAAAAGTGGGACTATATACTCACTGTTGTCTTGAAGATATATATAATTTGACTTGGTCTCCGGTTGATATCACGAACCTATCCATATATAATATATCAATACCTTTTCTTTTTAAACAAACGTCACATATATATACTTGTTATACTTTTAATACTTTGAATAATCCCTTAGTCCGTAGTTAGCAGTTCGTTGTTAGTAATTCAATTTTAATGGTTCATTTTTAGATGTTTAATATACCCGCAATGAAATAAATAAAACCCCCTAACGAAATAAATAAAACCCCATCGTATATGTATTGGTCGAGATTAATCTTGACCCACGGTACCGGTGTTGTCAAATGACGTGTTGCGTACATAAAGTACCGGTGTTGTCAAATGACGTGTTGCGTACAAACATGGGATCTTATGATTAATTTTCTCGTGTTGTTTGCGGGTGATCCTGAACCATATAAAATTGAATTATAAGTACATATATATAAAATATCATGTTATCTTAGAAATATGTGATTTTATTTAATTTTTCCCAATTAATCCCGAAGTTAAACAAGTCTTAGATATCCGATCTCGTTTTGGTCATAGTTTCTTCGTTACAACTCCGTTTTCGTTGATTCAACTTGTCACTTCCTTGGATCGAGTCCCTCTTTAAGACTATGAACTGTAAATACCTTAGTTTGTATTCGAAATCACAGGTCATAGGTCAAACTTTAGTGAAACTTATGAAGTTAATCATTTTCCATCATGTAAACAACCTTAAATGATTATTTTTCTAAAAATACTTATACTTTGAGTTAAATCATGAAATTTTTATGTGTTATCATATTCATAGTAAAAATCATTTTTTCAGAAAATAAACCTCCAATTCAAAGTTTAAGATGGTTTTTAATTATCCAACCCAAAACAGCCCCCGGTGGCACTCCGACGTCGTAAAAACAGTTTTTAAGATAATCTTTGAAAAACCAAGTTATACCTTGTTAAATTAGCATATATTTAAGTTATATTACAGGTCTTGGAGTATTTTAAAAGTTAAGTTAGAAGGATCTATTTAGTTTGCAAACAAGTTTGAAAACATTCAAACTATGTTCTTGTTGTTAAAATTTTATACCACAAAATAAGATAGCTATATATATATGAATCGAATAAGGTTATGAACATAGATTCTACCTCAAGTTCCTTGGACAAGGTTGCTGTAAAAGAGGAGTAAAAAGCTAGAACCAAAAGGGTGATGGAATTGGATGAAAGATTGGAAGTAAGTTTGTGTTCTTGGAAGGATTTCTTGAAGTGTTTTTGTATGGTTTTCTTATGGTGATTAAGTAAGGTTTTTGAAGCTAAATGATGGGGAAAATGCTTGGAGATGATCAAGTATGAAGTTAAGAGTATTTTGAGAGAGAAATGGAAGTGTAAGTATGAGAAAATGGGGTGAAGAAATGGTGTGCATGCATAAAAACGTTTTTAGGTTATAAAGGAAAAAAAAGATACCTAACTTTGTTTTCTTGCTAAATAATTCATGCTACTTGACAAATGGTTGGTTCCACATGTTTCTTAATCATTTAAGGCTGCTAAGGAGCAGATTTTTATTGGTATATACCAATAGTAAATACATCTAGAAGCTGCGTATGATACGGGTACATATACCCTAGGTATACGTATAGAAATCTTTGAGAAAACGGAACGAGGATTCAAATATAGCTATCTTTTGTAAATATACTTATATTGTTTTATGTATTTAAGTCTTTAAAAGTGATTAAATACATTACTTATACGATATATGTATAAACATTATAGGTCATAAGTATTTAAGTCAAATAACGTTACGTATGGTTATCGTTTTGAAAACTTAAGTTAGTAGTTTCAAAATATACTTATAACTTATTGTTATTAATACAAAATGAGATATTAAAACATTCTTAGGTCATGTTAAATATGTATATATACATATATATACACAAACGTATAATTATCATATATTGTATAGTTCGTGATATCATCGGTCAAACTAGACGGTCAAACGTTGTGTAAAACTCTTTTCGAAAAACATAAGTCTCGACAATTTGGATTGCTTATCATGTTGGTAAGGTTTAATTTATGTAAATATTAATCTTATAAGTATAGAACGATCGAAAAAGTGCGGGTCGTTACAGACGTTTAAGCATTCGAGAGAAATGTTGTCATCCTTGAGAGCCTCATCTTGGGCTACCCGAATTTGACTATTGAGATTGGTGTGAATGGTGATGTTTAAAGCTCGGACATGAAGAGGCACCATTCTTTCCTTTCGACTTAAGGCATTGGCTACTACATTTGCCTTCCCAGGATGGTAAAGAAGCTCGCAGTCATAATCGTTCAAAGTTTCAATCCACCGTCATTATCTCATGTTTAGTTGTTTTTGATCAAAGATGTGTTGGAGGCTTTTGTGATCGGTGAAGATAGTGTTCTTGGTTCCATAAAGATAGTGTCTCCACATTTTGAGTGCAAAGACAACGACTCCGAGTTCGAGATCATGTGTCGTGTAGTTCCTTTCATGAATTTTTAGTTGTCGGGAGGCGTAAGCAATGACTTTCTTTCGTTGCATCAATACACACCCAAAACCGTGTTTCGAGGCATCACAATATACAACAAAATCATCATTGCCTTCGGGAAGTGACAAGATAGGAGCGGTGGTTAGCTTTTTCTTCAAGATTTGAAACGCGGACTCTTGTTCGGTTGCCCAAATGAATTTCTTTCCCTTGTGAGTCAATGCGGTTAGAGGACGAGCAACCAAAGAGAAATCTTTGATGAATCTACGATAGTATTCGGCGAGACCCAAAAATTGACGAATATGAGTAGGAGTAGTAGGGGTTTCCCATTTGCTAATGACTTCGATTTTTGCGGGATCGACCTTAATACCTTGGTCGCTTACGACGTGACCTAGAAATTGAACTTCCTTCAACCAAAATTCACACTTAGAGAATTTGGCATAGAGCCGTTCTTGTCTTAAAAGTTCAAGCACGAGTCGGAGGTGTTGTTCGTGCTCTTCTTCGATTTTAGAATAGACAAAATGTCATCGATGAAAAAAATAACGAATTTGTTTAGGTATGGTTTGCACACGCGGTTCATAAGATCCATAAACATCGCCGGTGCGTTAGTTAGACCAAATGGCATTACAAGAAATTCATAACTACCATAACGAGTCCGGAAAGCGGTTTTGGAGACATCTTCCCCCTTAACCCTTAGTTGATGATAACTCGAGCGAAGATTGATTTTTGAATATACACAAGACCCTTGTAGTTGGTCAAAGAGGTCATCGATGCGCGGAAGGGGATATCGGTTCTTAACCGTCAATTTGTTTAGTTCACGATAATCAATGCACATTCGTAGGGATCCATCTTTCTTCTTAACGAACAAAATCGGAGCGCCCTAGGGTGAATGGCTAGGTTGGATAAAACCACGGTCAAGTAGTTCTTGAATTTGACTTTGCAATTCTTGCATTTCGGATGGAGCAAGTCTATACGGTGCACGTGCTATGGGTGCGACTCCCGGAATAAGATCGATTTGGAATTCAACCGGTCGGTGGGGTGGAATACCCGGCAATTCTTCGGTAAATACATCGGAAAAGTCACTAACAATTGGTACATTATCGATATGCTTCTCATCGGTCTCGACTTTCTTAACGTGAGCTAGGATCGCGAAACAACCCTTACGAAGTAATTTTCTAACTTTAAGGCACGAGACAAGGTTGAGTCCGGTGCAACTCTTATCGCCATAGACAATCAAAGGTTCACCATTCTCGATAGGAATTCGGATTGTGTTAAGATCATAAAGGATGTGAGATTTCGTTTTGACTAACCAATTCATACCGATTATTACATCGAAGCTCCCTAGTTCTATGGGTATCAAGTCAATTTCAAACTCTTTACCCAATAAGTTTAACGTACACCCCCGATAATATATGTCAGCACTCAATAGATTCTCGTTGGCCACCTCAATGGCATAAGTAGTATCTAGGGGAAATGGTGGAGTGCAAAGAGTATGAGCCAAAGCCTTGGATATAAAACATTTATCGACACCCGAATCGAATAAGCAAGAAACATAAGAGTTGTTGAGATGAAAAGTACCCGTGACTAGTTCATTGTCATCTCGGGCCTCTTGGGCGTTAATGTTGAAAGCTCGGCCGCGTGCATTAGGGTTGGCTTTCTTCTTTGGGAATGCATCCCTATAATGATCCGTTTGGCCACATCCGAAACAAACACCCGATTTTGGTGAATTGGGCCCCTTTTGAGCGACGGGAGCGGTATTTCTACAATCGTTGGCCACATGGCCACTTCTTTGACATTTGTTGCAAAATGGCTTGCCACACTCACCATAATGATGTTTGTGGCACTTGTTGCAAAATGGTTTATTCCCGACATAACTTTTCCTGTCGTCGGAAGTGAAAGGCTTCTTGGCGGGGTTGTTGTTGTAGTTGCTTGATTGGGGGGCTTCCCATTTTCTTTTGTCGCCACCCGACTTATCCTCGGCTTTAGGTGCCGGCACTTCAACTTCGTCCACCGTTTCTATTAATTGGCGGGCCATCTTCAAAGCTTCTTGTAGGTTAGCGGGTTTGAATGACATTACCCCGTGTTTGATGCTCTTAGGGAGGCCATCCATGTAAAGTTCAAACCTTAGCGACTCGGGGTTCACGAGGTTTGGACATATCAAGGATAACTCGGCAAATCGTTGATTATAGGCCTTGAGGTCATTTCTGACAGTTTTTAAAGTTCTTAGCTCGTGTTCAAGCTTGCGGGTCTCTTCACGTGGGAAGTATTCGGTGATCATCTTTTCTCTTAAATCGTCCCAAGAGAGTGCGTGGGCTTCATCGGTACCCACCGATTGCACATAGGTGTTCCACCAAGTGAGAGCGACACCGGCTAAAGTGTGAGTGGAGTATTTGACCTTGTCTTGGTCCCCGACAACCGCTTATGCTAAAAATGTCAAAGAAAGTGTGAGGTTTAGCCGGGGACCAAACATAAGCGGCTAAAGTGTGAGTGGAGTATTTGACCTTGGCTTCCGTTTGCTCAAACCATCGGGTGAGCACAACCGGTCCCTCGGTTCCATAGAAAGTGTGAGGTTTGCACCCCATGAAGTTCTTGTAGGAGCACCCTTCGCTTGAATTACCGGCTCCATGGTTGTTGTTGTTGTTGTGATTATTGTTATTGTTGTTGGAGGAGTGACCGGCCATGGCCGCATCCACGGCGGTGGCTATCATTCGTTGTAGAGCTTGTTCGGGAGTTTCATTGCGTGGGACACGGCGAGGAGGTATTGTTCCTTCAAGACACAAGAATATCGTTGATTAGTATTCTCAATAATACTAATCGTGATACGGAAAATAAGGATAAGAGAAAAATTTTCATTGACTCGCCCTAAATTTTTTATGTCATAATGTCGGAACGTCCATATGAGTCACCGTAATATAATCCCGGCAATTATATTACCCTAATTCATGTGTGCTTTCGACATTATTTCATAAAGTCAAGGTGGCATGTCAATCAAATTAAATAACGTGAGATTAAGATTATCACACCCCCAGTTAGGGCCTGGGCGAAATGTGACTTAATATCAAAATATACCAACAAATTATATTAAACGAGAACAATACTAAATGATGAAATTAACTTTAATGAGTACGCAGCGAAAAATGAAATGTCGTTACAAAGGAATGAAGTAATTGTTTAAATGCAATAGTAATAAATGCGATAATCTCTTGATCCTATGTCCAAGTAGCATCACATAAGCAGTAGATAAGAAAGCTTGAATCAAACAGCACCTGAGACAAAATATGCTAAAGTGTCAACCAAAAAGGTTGAGTGAAGTTCATAGGTTTAACAAAAGTTTGACCGTTGTTTTAGACCACAAGATTTAGTTTGTAAGGTTGATCTCCCGCATGATCAAAAAGTTATGCCAAGGCGTGATATTTAGACTAAACGTTCAAGTTTGCCCCATGACAAGTTGTGTCTGTCCTTGTCGGTTTAAATTTCATTATTAAGTAATACAAAGACTTAGTCAAATGTATCGGGGATGTTACTCCGGATAGGCCTACCCCGAATAATTAAGCATGCAGCAGCAATTAAAAATATCACTGTAGGGACTTAGTCGGACATAGCCGGGTATAGCATAGTTTAACAGTTTGGTACTTGTGTCTAAATTGTAAAAAGTAAAAACAGCATGTGTCTCACCCCAAGTAAAGTAAATAAGTTGTGCACAATAGAAAGTAGGGCTATGAAGTTCACCTTAGTAAGTAGAGAGAGAGAGAGCTTTTCCTCGGAATAGAAAGTTGGATGAGTGAGCAGAAAAGTCAACCTATTGACATTTAAGAGTAGTAAGTGTTTTTGCCCATGTTTAAGTAGATATTTAAGTATGATAGTGTTTTAAGTATAGTTTGTTTTACTAAGTTTCCATTCCTAGTAAGTTTCTATTTTTAGTAAGTTTCCACTTTTAGTAGGTTCCTTATTTTAGTAAGTTTCTATAATTAGAAAGTTTCTACTTTTAAAAGTGTTTTCCATTTAGGATACTTTCCGTATTAGATAAGCTTCCAATCACCCCTTTCCCTTCGAATGGTCATTTTAGGTCTAGGGGCTTGAGCTATAGGATCCTTTAAATCGGAAAATCCAAACCCTTCCGCCTAGAGTTTCGAAGAAACCATTCGTCAAGAAAGTTTGAAGATCTATACATCTCTAATACATATTCCAAAATGTTTTTATGTGTTACAATATAAGTAGTAGGTTATAGGTGCTAGTAATAGTAATAGTGTATACATGTTAATTAATAGTATAAGTAGTATTAGGGTTTCATTAATTAGGGTTAGTTAATTAAAGTAGTAATTAATAACTAGGGTTTAGTAATTAATGTCCTAGGGTTTAATAAATGTCTAGGGTTTAGGTTTAATTAATTAGGGTTTAAGAATTAGGGTTTTGTTTAATGTAGTATAGTTTAGGTGCAATTAGGGTTTAGGGTTTTAGTGTGTATATGTATATATTTTCGTGTATATATGTATGTATATATATATATATATATATATATATATATATATATATATATATATATGAAATATTTTTTTTACATGTACATATATGTATATGTCGATTTGTATATATATATATATATATATATATATATATATATATATATATATATATATATATATATATAGTTATTTTGTTTCCTTAATTAAACACTAACAAATCTTTGTCTAATCTCCTAGGTTTTAAAGATCAAACATCCCCCTTTTTTTCTAGTCGACACATATACATATACATATACATATATATATATATATATATATATATATATATATATATATATATATATATATATATATATATATATATATATATATATATATATATATATATTTCCCCTTCATGTATATATAGATCTAGGTGTGTTATTGTATATGTTTATGAATAAACATGCTTATAATATGAATATGAATTAAACAAGATCAAAGTTTATGTAAATAGTTTAGGGTTTATGTTATACCTTTGAAGATTCGAAGATGAATATCAAAGAAAAGAAGAACACTTTGAAGATTGAAGATCAAAGCCTTGAATAATTGAAGAACTCCTTGAAGATTCACGAAGAACACGAAGAACACTTGAAGATCACCTTGAAATCCTTGAAGATTTCGATGGGGTGGTGGTGGTATTTCGGTTTTGGGAGCCGAAATCAAGAGAGGGAGAGAGATTTTTGGGAGAGAGTTGTAATTGTGATTTGGTACATGGAATGGGTTAGCCTAGGTCTCTATTTATAGGGAGGATAAGATTATTCTAGAATTAAGGTTTAATAAGGAATTACTTAGGGAACAAGTTGGCTTGGAAAAGGGGTAAAGAGGGTGGATTAGGGCCGAAAATTAGAGGGGTAGGAGGGTAATTTTACCCTCCCAAAATCGGCTAGGGTTATTAGGGTTAGGGTTTGTGATTTTTCACTTTTAGTCCTTGTACTTTAATTCGCTTAAATGACTCCTTAATTATCCATGTTTAATTATTTTAATTACACTAGTTTTAAAGTTATTTATTTACTCACAAAAGTTTATTAACTTATTATTTTTATTAACTTGTCAATTAATGTACAAAGTTAATTATCGTATTTTATAATTCTTAATGCTTAACCTTTGTCGATTAAAGTTTAATTATTAAGTTTAATTATATTGTTGGGCATTTAATAAGGAAAAGTATAGAATGGAAAAATGAGGGTCGTTATAGTACCTCCCCGTTATTGAAAACTTCGTCCTGAAGTTTTTAGGTAGTTTCCTCGTTTGCATCAGCAGTTGAGAAGAGATGGGGATATTTCCGTTTCATGTGGTCTTTGCGTTCCCAGGTATATTCGGGGCCTCTACGCGAATTCCAACGGACTTTAACGATAGGTATGTTACTTTTACGCGTTTGTTTGACCTCTCCTTCCATGATTTCTATAGGTTCTTCAACAAAGTGCATTTGCTCATCAATGCGGACATCATCCAGAGGAATAACGAGTGTGTCATCAGCAAGACACCGTTTTAGATTTGAGACATGAAACACATCATGTACTTGACTGAGTTCGGTTGGCAATTGTAATCGGTACGCCACGGGACAGACTCTTTCAGTGATTGTGAATGGTCCAACATATCGTGGACTGAGTTTACTTCGCTTACCGAAGCGAACAACACCTTTCCAAGGGGATACTTTCAACTTGACTTTATCTCCAACTTGGTATTCGATGTCTTTTTGTTTCTTATCGGCATAGCTCTTCTGTTGACTACGGGCAGTTTCTAAACGTTGCTTAATCTGAATGATCTTTTCACTAGTTTCGTGAATGATTTCAGGACTAGTTAAATGTCTGTCCTCAAGTTCGTCCCAACACAAAGGGGATCTACACTTCCGTCCGTATAAAGCTTCAAAAGGTGCAGCTTTAATGTTGGAGTGATAACTGTTGTTGTAGGAAAATTCAACCAAAGGTAGATGTCTATCCCAACCTTTGAACGAAATCGATTGCACAAGCACGTAGCATATCTTCCCTGGTTTGGATAGTTCGTTCACTTTGACCATCAGTTTGAGGATGATAAGCTGTACTCATGTCGAGTTGAGTTCCAAGAGCAGATTGTAAAGTTTTCCAAAATCTAGAAATGAATCGACTGTCGCGATAAGAAATAATCGAGATAGGAATACCATGACGTGAGACAATTTCTTTAATATAAAGCTGTGCTAATCTCTCCATCTTATCGGTTTCCTTGATCGGTATAAAATGTGCAGATTTAGTAACACGATCAACTACGACCCAAATAGTATCGTTACCGTTTGAAGTCTTAGGTAACTTAGTAACGAAATCCATAGTATCGGATTGTGTCAACAGACCAGAAGGCTTTTGATGCTCGGCCTTGACCTTCAAACAAGTGAGACACTTACTAACATAAGTAGCAATGTTGGCTTTCATGTTAGGCCACCAGTAGAATTCCTTCACATCGTGATACATTTTACTGGAACCGGGATGAATAGAATATCTAGTCTTATGAGCTTCATCCAAGACTAGTTCACGGAGATCACCGAAGCGAGGAACCCAAATTCTGTTGCCAATGTACTGTGTACCATTAGCTTTCACTTGAAGTTGGTTCTCAAAACATATAGGTCCTTCACCTTCGATAAGTGTCGGTTTGATAGCTTCCAATTGAGCTTCACAGATTCATGATATAAGATTCGATTTGATTTTTAGATTTAGAGCACGAACACGTTTAACATCGTCTTTTCGACTAAGAGCATCGGCAACTATATTCGCCTTACCAGGATGATATTTCAGCTCACAGTGATAATCGTTCAATGTCTCGAGCCATCGACTTTGCCTCATATTCAACTATTTCTGATCAAAGATGTGTCGAAGACTTTTATGGTCAGTGTACACCGTAAACTGGGTACCATACAGATAATGTCTCCATATCTTTAATGCAAATACCACAGCACCTAACTCAAGGTCATGTGTGGTATAATTCTCTTCATGTTTCTTCAACTGCCTAGATGTGTAGGCAATAACCTTTTCACGTTGCATTAAAACACAACTAAAGCCTTGCTTTAAAGCATCGCAGTAAACAACAAAATCATCAGTCCCTTCAAGTAAAGATAGAATTGGGGCTGTGGTCAACTTCTCTTTCAAAATCTTGAAAGCAGATTCCTGTTCTTCAGACCACTCAAATTTATTCCCTTTTTGAGTTAGCTTCGTAAGAGGTTTAGCAATGAGAGAAAAATCTTTTATGAATCTCCGATAGTAACCGGCAAGTCCCAAAAATTGACGAATATGCTTCGCAGTCTTTGGTATCTCCCAGTTCTGAATAGCAGTGATTTTAGCAGGATCAACATGTATTCCGCTTCTATCAACAACATGTCCAAGGAATTGTACGGTTTTGAGCCAAAACTCGCACTTAGAGAATTTAGCATAAATTTGTTCCTTTCGTAAGAGTTCAAGAATCATACGCAAATGTTGCTCATGTTCTTCCTCACTCTTTGAATAGATCAAGATGTCATCAATGAATACGATGACAAATTTTTCAAGATAAGGTTTGTAAACACGATTCATAAGATCCATGAACACGGGAGGAGCGTTAGTCAAACCAAAAGGAATAACACAAAACTCATAGTGTCCATAGCAAGTGTGAAAAGCAGTCTTAGGAATATCTGATTCCTTGACTCTAAGTTGGTGATAACCAGATTCAAATCAATCTTTGAAAAGACGCTTGACCCTTGAAGTTGATCAAACAGATCATCGATACGCGGCAACGGTAGCGGTTTTTGATAGTAAGCTTGTTAAGTTCGCGATAATCAATGCACATCCTTAACGTACCATCCTTCTTCTTAACAAACAGAATAGGAGCTCCCCATGGGGACGAGCTTGGATGAATGAAACCTTTATCCATTAGTTCTTGGAGCTGGTTGGATAATTCCTTCATCTCGGGGGGTGCTAAAAGATACGGAGCTTTAGCAATAGGAGCAGCACCGGGAGTTAAATCAATTTGAAATTCAACTTGTCGAGGAGGTGGAAGACCAGAAAGATCTTCGGGAAACACATCGGGATAGTCTTTAACCACTGGTACATCTTCAATACACTTCTCTTCCACTTCGATCAGCTTAACGTGGGCTAGAATAGCTGGATAACCTTTCATAAGGAATTTGCGGGTTTTGATACAGGAGATGATGTTGAGATTGGAACCACTCTTTTCACCTTGGATGATGAGAGTCTCTCCATTTCCCAATGGAACATTAACAGTTTTATCGTAACACATGATAGCAGCATGTAATGGACGTAACCAATCCATTCCAACTGCGACGTCAAAACTTTCGAGCTCGACCAGCAAAAGGTCTATCTTAAATTCTTTATCGGCTAAGATTATAAGGCAATCCTAAGTGCTTTAAAGTCTAAGGTAGGAAAGGTTAGAGTTTCCTAGATTGCTAAGGCACCATAGCTAACAAATAAGGCACACATAAAAATGCAATCCTGGTTCTCTATAACAGCCTGGTTATGCTCTGATACCAATCTATCACACCCCTAGTTAGGGCCTGGGCGAAATGTGACTTAATATCAAAATATACCAACATATTATATTAAACGAGAACAATACTAAATGATGAAATTAACTTTAATGAGTACGTAGTGGAAAATGAAATGTCGTTACAAAGGAATGAAGTAATTGTTTAAATGCAATAGTAATAAATGCGATAATCTCTTGATCCTATGTCCAAGTAGCATCACATAAGCAGTAGATAAGAAAGCTTGAATCAAACAGCACCTGAGACAAAATATGCTAAAATGTCAACCAAAAAGGTTGAGTGAAGTTCATAGGTTTAACAAAAGTTTGACCGTTGTTTTAGACCACAAGATTTAGTCTGTAAGGTTGATCTCCCGCAGGATTAAAAAGTTATGCCAAGGCGTGAAATTTAGACTAAACGTTCAAGTTTGCCCCATGACAAGTTGTGTCTGTCCTTGACGGTTTAAATTTCATTATTAAGTAATACAAAGACTTAGTCAAATGTATCAGGGATGTTACTCCCGATAGGCCTACCCCCAATAATTAAGCATGCAGCAGCAATTAAAAATATCACTGTAGGGACTTAGTCGGACATAGCCGGGTATAGCATAGTTTAACAGTTTGGTACTTGTGTCTAAATTGTAAAAAGTAAAAACAGCATGTGTCTCACCCCAAGTAAAGTAAATAAGTTATGCACAATAGCAAGTGGGCTATGAAGTTCACCTTAGTAAGTAGAGAGAGAGAGAGAGAGCTATTCCTCGGAATAGAAAGTTGGACGAGTTAGCAGAAAAGTCAACCTATTGACATTTAAGAGTAGTAAGTGTTTTTGCCCATGTTTAAATAGATGTTTAAGTATGATAGAGTTTTACGTATAGTTCGTTTTACTAAGTTTCCATTCCTAGTAAGTTTCTATTTTTAGTAAGTTTCCACTTTTAGTAGGTTCCTTATTTTAGTAAGTTTCTATAATTAGAAAGTTTCTACTTTTAAAAGTGTTTTCCATTTTAGGATACTTGCCGTATTAGATATGCTTCCAATCACCCCTTTCCCTTCGAATGGCCATTTCAGGTCTAGGGGCTTGAGCTATAGGATCCTTTAAATCGAAAAATCCAAACCCTTCCGCCTAGAGTTTCGTAGAAACCATTCGTCAAGAAAGTTTAAAGATCTATACATCTCTAATACATATCTCAAAATATTTTTATGTGTTACAATATAAGTAGTAGGTTATAGGTGCTAGTAATAGTAATAGTGTATACATGTTAATTAATAGTATAAGTAGTATTAGGGTTTCATTAATTAGGGTTAGTTAGTTAAAGTAGTAATTAATAACTAGGGTTTAGTAATTAGAGTTTATTTGTATCGTTTTGTTTTCACCTTGTGTGAAGTGTCTTTTTCGAAATTTAGCCCGATTTAATGTTTAGGGTTTAGTGTTTTGGGTTTAGTCCCTAAACCCAAAACTCTAAACCCTAAACCCTAAACTCTAAACCGTTCGTGTTAAAAATTCAATCTAAGCCCTAATTTTTAAACCAAAAACCCTAATTTCTAAACCCTAATAGCTAAACCTTAATTTTTAACCTCCTAATTTCTAAACCCTTAAAAAAAAACTTAGTAGCAAAACATTTATTGCAATGAATGTTATCATTTATTTCTTCGAGCATTTTCCTACCAAAATAATAACATTTATCACAAAGTATTTTTTTAAATATTCATATTCTCATGTGATTTTAATGCTCGAAAAAAAAATTCAAGAAAAACGAAAAAAAAATTACTTTCCCCCAAAAAGTGCTTCCCTCTTGATTAAACTAATATATATATATATATATATATATATATATATATATATATATATATATAGTGAAAGGATCCAGAGAAAATTTTGGATCAGAGAAAACTCAGAGAACCAAAAGAAATAGGGAAATCCATTGCTGTAGCGTTTTTGATTACGAACTCAAAAATTCAATTCATCAATCTAAGGCGTTTTAGATGATGACCATAAAAGTTTCTTAAAATGTTGCATCTAATGCTCGTCAATCATCATTACAACCTTAAACATAATATAGATTATGAATTATGAGTTAAGAAAAAATTGTTGATTTTCCCCCCAAATCTTTGACTTGCGAATTCGAGCTCAAATCTAAGAGTTAAGGTCTGATTTTGAGAGATGCATCTATCATATAAGCGTACAAAACAAAGCTTGTAACAGCTTGACCACAATACCAAAGAATCTCATAACTTGATAAGAGATATCAGAAACACATTATTATCCAGCCTTCAATCAAATTAATTAAAAAACATGAAAAAAATCACATATTGGGTTTATTTGAGTTCAATATGTGCACAGATTGTTCAGTCTGTGACAGATTGAGTTCAATTTGAAATAAATTGAGTTCAATCTGTGGCAAATTGAGTTCAATCTGTACACATATTGAGTTTAAATTGTACATAGATTGAACTCAATATGTATACAGACTGATTTTTTATAAATTAAAAAAGTTCCAATTTGTATACAGATTGAGTTCAATATGCACATAGATTGAGTTCAGTCTGCACACAGATTGTGGTTAATCTGCACCCAGATTGGGTTCAATCTACACACAGATTGGGTTCAATCTGTTTGCAGATTGGGTTCATTTGTTAGCAAATTAGGTCAATCTGTTGTAGATTGGGTTCAATCGGTTGCAGATTGGGTTAGTTTGTTACATATTAGGTTCAATCTGTGTCATACTGAAGTCAGTTTGCTGGTTCTGTGGGTTCTCTCCCACCATTAGTTCTCTCCGAATCCTCACCATATATATATATATATATATATATATATATATATATATATATATATATATATATATATATATATATATATATATATATATATATATATATATATATATATATATATATATATTGTTGTAAATTTAGTAGTTAAATATGGATGGTAATTAGTCAAATATGGATAGTAAAATTTTTACTATATATGTGCATAATGTAAGTTACAAAAACACACATATATATTAAATACATCACACCTCTCTTCAGCCTCTTTCTCTCATATATCTTCTACAACACATCTCTCTTTTATTGGTTCTTCCAATTTAAATATATTGAATCAGGCCACTAAAGGTAGTTATAAGCCTACTGAAATATAACACGTTATCAGCACGAAGTGCTCCGTATAATCAAGGTTTATCTAATCAAGCACACGTCACTAATCAAGGTAAGAAATTATCTAACTTTTATTAACTTCACTAACATTTATATTTATGTTATTTAAGTTATATATGGTCGGTTATACCGCCTGAATTATATTTCTGTAATCTAACTTTCATTAACTTCACTAACATTTATATTTATGTTATTTAAGTTATATATGGTCGGTTATACCGCCTGAATTATATTTTATGTAATCTAACTCTTATTAACTTCACTAACATTTATATTTATGTTAATAAGACCTCATGATTGTACGCAACACGTCATTTGACAACACGGTACTTTATGTACGCAACACGTCATTTGACAACACGGTACCATGGGTCGAGATTAATTCCGATCAATACGAATACGATGGAGTCTTTATATGTTATCTAACATTTATGATTACTTATGCAATTAATCATTATTTATTTCATGCATACTAATGTTTATTCTTAAAAGTAAATCTTAAAAGTTAAAATAAGAAAAAATAGTTTGTATTTTTATTAAAAGTAAATCTTAAAAGTTAAAATAAGAAAAAATAGTTTGTATTTTTATTAAAAGTAAATCTTAAAAGTTAAAATAAGAAAAAGTAGTTTGTATTTTTATTAAAAGTAAATCTTAAAAGTTAAAATAAGAAAAGTAGTTTGTATTTTTATTAAAAGTAAATCTTAAAAGTTAAAATAAGAAAAAGTAGTTTGTATTTTTATTAAAAGTAAATCTTAAAAGTTAAAATAAGAAAAGTAGTTTGTATTTTTATTAAAAGTAAATCTTAAAATTTAAAATAAGAAAAAGTAGTTTGTATTTTTATTAAAAGTAAATCTTAAAAGTTAAAATAAGAAAAGTAGTTTGTATTTTTATTAAAAGTAAATCTTAAAAGTTAAAATAAGAAAAAGTAGTTTGTATTTTTATTAAAAGTAAATCTTAAAAGTTAAAATAAGAAAAAGTAGTTTGTATTTTTATTAAAAGTAAATCTTAAAAGTTAAAATAAGAAAAAGAAAATCTTGTCCTTTATATTACTCATACGCGTTTTGATATAGTGACTTTATTCGTTAACGTCAACTAACGACGTTACAACGGTCATATATACATAACGGTTGTTAACGTCAACTGACGACGTTACAACAACTATATTTTTCAAATATAAAATAAACATCTCCGTTTTCACATTTTTACAAATCAATCTTCATTTTTCAGATTACTACTCTCAAAAAGTTTTTGTAAAAATGATTCACACAAGGATGATTTTTCCTATTGTATTGGTCATATTAACTATCATCATTGTTGCTAATATACCACCGGGTGAACCTATATTCTATACTGCCCTTGTGGTTTTATTATTTATAATCATACCATTATTCTGTTGTTTGCTACTTATGAATTTAAAATGATTCTAATTTCATTTTATTATTTGTCTATGAATAGAAGTTGATTATGATTATGATTTATGTTATTCATCTTTTTGATAATAGAAAATGTCGAATTTGAAAAGGCTTAAATTTGCTCATTTAGAACAAGTGGGAACAACTACTTAACATGGGTTATGAATGTAGAAAAACATCTCGAATCAAACGGTATTTTAGAAACCCTGAATGAAAATAACAATTATTTCGAACAAGAGAAAGCAATAGTAAGTATTTTTCTTAGCAAACATATTGACGAGTCCTTAGAATTTACATATTATATGATCGAAAATCCAAGTGTATTATGGAAAATACTCAAAGATAGATACGATATTAATTATCAAAAAAAATAATAATAATAATAACGGTGATCCATGAAAGAATAAAATTAAAGATATTAGTAGACGCTCTTATAAGAATTCCGGAGATTCTTATTAATGATCTGGTAACGTGGATCATCAGTCTAGTATTTCTTGAATACATGAACATCTTGTTTAGCTCTACAAATAAGTCCCAAAAGAAAAGAAACGAGAGTGAATCTGTTGACAAATCTTGATTAAATTAACCCTGAGCTACCTTGAGACTTGAATGGTTTGAATTTTCTAAGATGCCTAGTTTTTTTTATGTATCACTCATAAATAAATGGTTTTAGACCATAACGCATATGTTTTATTAAGTGTTATCTTTTATGTACTTCAGATTATAACTTGTTTGCAGGTAATATAATTTGATTATCTTGCTGAAATATAACTCATTATTTGCTTATCTTATTTGAAGTTTTAGTATGAATCCTGCAGAAATACAACATCAATTAAATGGTAAGACCTATGTATTGCAGATAGTAGTAACATACACACTATGATCAAATCTAAGAAATATTTCATTGATTTAAATCAAATGAAGGAATTATAAATACTATATCAGCTCTTGCAAACTTGATATAAGAAACGAAAAAGGCAAAATTTCATATTACCAAATGGTACGAATTTTTTGGTAAACAATGTCTTGTTTTCTCCCAAATCAAAGAGAAATTTGTTAAGTTTCTCTGATATATATCATAATGGATATGATTATCAGTCAATGATAATCGAAAATGAGAAATATCTATGTAGCACCGAAAAGAGCGTAGGATTAAAAGCGCATATGATAAAAAGCGCATATGATGAAAAGCGCAGCGCATATGATTAAAAGCGCATATGATAAAAAGCGCATATGATGAAAAGCGCATCGCATATAATTAAAAGCGCATATAATGAAAAGTGCATATGACGAAAAGCGCATCACATATGATTAAAAGCGCATATGGTGAAAATGATATATGATGAAAAGCACATATGGTGATTAATGAAAATCACATATGGTGATTAATGAAAAGCACATATAGTGATTAATGAAAAGCACATATAGTGATTAACGAAAAACACATATGGTGATTAATGAAAATCACATATGGCGATTAATGAAAAGCACATTGAGAAATAATCACCAATGTTTCTTGAAAGAATTCAAGGGTATATATATGGACTAATTCATCCATCATGTGGACCATTTTTCTAATAGACGCATCTAACGCATGGTCTCATGTTTGTGTGTTATCAAGCCATAATATGGCATTTGCAAAGTTTCTTGCACAAATTATTAAATTAAGAACACATTATTCTGATTACACCATTAAAAGGATGAGACTTGATAATGCTGGTGAGTTAACATCTCAAGCTTTTAATGATTATTATATGTCTACAAGGATTGTTGTTGAACATCCAGTTGCTCATGTGCATACACAAAATTGGTTTAGGTGAATCAATAGATAAACGCTTACAGCTAATAACTAGACAATTAGAAATGAGTACAAAACTCTCAATATTTATATGGGGACATGTAAATTTACATGATGTGACATTAATTCGCATTAAATCAAGTGCAAGTTATAAATATTCTCCATTACCAACTTAATTTTGGTGGAGACCAAATATTTTCCATCTTAAAACATTTGGTTGTGCAGTGTATTTTTAATTGAACAACCACAACAAATGATTCCTCAAAGAAGGATTGAAATATATGTTAGATATGAAACATCTTCAATCATAAGATATATTGAACCCATGACGGGTGATGTTTTTACAGCAAGTTTTGTCGATTGTCACTTTAATGAAACATTGTTCCCTATATTAGGGGGAGAAATGAAATATAAATAAAATGATGTTTCATGGTGTGAACATCAATTAAGGAATATTGATCATCACACAAAAGAATGCGAAAAGAAAGTTCAAATATAATGCATATGCAAGAACTTGAAAATTAATTACTTTATGCATTTAAAGATACAAAAAATAAGTGACTAAATCATATATACTAGCAGTAAATGCTTCAGCTAGAATTGAAATTACAAAAGCTGGCAATAATGTCACTCATGAGTCTTTGCTACGGCAGAAACGTGGGAGACCAATTGGTTCCAAAGATAAAAATTCTCGAAAAAGAAAATCAGCTGATAATGAGGTAAAAGAAAGTGTTCAACAAGAACCACAAATCAATACTCCTTCTGCAGAGGATATTGATAAATGTAAATACATAAATTGCAATAAATTATGCAATATTATGAAACTGAAATGAAATGAAAAATCTTGATGAGATATTTTCATATAATGTTACAATGACATCATGAATAAAGATGATGATCTGGAACCAAAATCTGTCATTGAATATCAAAATAAACGTGATTGAACTCAACGGAAAGGAGCAATACGATCTGAATTAGAATCGCTCAATAAAAGAAAAGTTTTTGGATCAATCTTTATCACTTTTAAAGATGTGAAACAATGGGATACAAATGAATTTTTATCCGAAAAGAAATGTGCAAATGAAGTTACAAGGCAAAACTAGACTTGTAACTCAAGATTTTCCACAAAGACCAGAAATGAATTAGGAGAAAAACTTATCCTCCTATAATGAATATAATTACTTATTAGATACTTAATCAACCTGGTAGTTATTTAAATGCATCTCATGGATGTTGTTACTACTTATCTGTATGGATCACTTAATAGTGATATATATATGAATATACCTGAAGGGTTAAGGTATCATAAGCATCTAATGCAAAACCCAAGGGAATATATTCCATTAAATCACAAAGATTTCTAAATGGATTTATACAATCGAGATGTATGTGGTATAATCGATTAAATTACTACTTGATAAGAAAAGGGTATACATATAAACTTATTTGCACGTGTGTTTTATAAAAACAATGTTCGGATATGTGATCATAGCTGTTTATATCAATTATCTTAAATAAAAAAATCTATGAAGCCATTCAACTTCTAAAGAAATATTTTAAAATTAAAAAAAATCAAGTATTACGTTGATTTACATATTGAGCATATAACTAATGACTTACTTATACATCAAACAACTTATACCGAAAAGATTTTAAAATATTTTAATATGGATAAGACAAAAACCATTAAGTACTCATATGGTTGTTAGATCTTAATATTGATACTAATCCATTTCATCCTCTAGAAGATCATGAAGATCTTCTTGGTTCAGAAGTTCCATATTTTAGTGCAATTGGGGCTCTTATGTATCTTACAAATTATACAAGATCTGACATTTCTTTTGCAGTTAATTTGTTGACAAGGTTCAGCTCAGCCCCTACCAAAAGACATTGGAATGGGATTAAACAAATAGTTTGATACCTTCGGGGAACTACTGATTTATAATTATTTTATTCTAACAACTCGAAACAAGATTTGTTTGGTTATACAGATGCAGATTATTTATCTGATCTACATAAAGCTAAATCTCAAACTGGATATGTATTCCTAAATGGAGGCACTGCAATATCATGACGTTCTCAAAACAAACACTTGTTGCAACATCATCAAATCATGCCGAAGTGATTGCATTACATGAAGCTACTCGAGAATGATTTTAGTTAAGATCAATGATACAAATCATTATTGATTCTTGTGGACTAGAACGCTATAAAAGCCCAACAACTATCTATGAAGATAATACAGCTTACATAGTACAAATGAAAGAAGAGTATCAAAAATGACAGAACAAAACATAAATGCTGACGAGGCGCTAAAGCTATAAACGGTCTTAACGGTCATAAGTTTGATGGAAAAGAATGGTATATTGGTAAGGCTCAGAAAAAGACTGAAAGGGAATAGGAATTGAAACAACAGTTTGAGCAAACCATGAAGGAGACTGTAGACAAATCACAAGGGTCAAACTTGTACATAAAAGATTTAGATGATACAGTTTCAGATGAAAACCTCAGATTCTTCTCATATACTCAAGATCTCGTAAAAGACAACCAGATTAAAATGAGATACGTTCAATCAACAAATCTGCTGATCTTTATACCAAAGCACTGTCAATCGCTGTTTTCAAAACATACGTTCACAATATTGGCATGAGGCAAGTTCAAAAGATGTGACGACTCAGTGTTGTCTACTTGAGGGGGAGTCAACTCTATGCTGCACTCTTTTTCCCTTAGCTAAAGTTTTATCCCACTGGGTTTTCTTTAGCAAGGTTTTTAACGAGTCAGTATTAATTGCTCTTTAAAAAAAAATTACCATCCAAGGGGGAGTGTTGTAAATTTAGTAGTTAAATATGGATGGTAATTAGTCAAATATGGATAGTAAAATTTTTACTATATATGTGCATAATGTAAGTTACAAAAACACACATATATATTAAATACATCACACCTCTCTTCAGCCTCTTTCTCTCATATATCTTCTACAACACATCTCTCTTTTATTGGTTCTTCCAATTTGAATATATTGAATCAGGCCACTAAAGGTAGTTATAAGCCTACTGAAATATAACATATATATATATATATATATATATATATATATATATATATATATATATATATATATATATATATATATATATATATATATATATATATATATATATATATATATATATATATATATATATATAGTCAAAAGTTCAAACGAGAACCAAAAAAAATGCGAGAACTGCGAGAACTTTTAATTTACAAGGATTTTCACATGTGAGTAGATTGAATCACCCATAAATATTAATGGGGAGTAAGAATGAACATAAAATAGTTTGAAAAAAGTTTACATTTTACCTATATAATCAAATATATAGTTTCTCGTTCACATGTGCATATTTGTTTTTGAACATGTGAATCTTTCATATAATTAACAATGTAACATGTAATTTGTGGTAATGAACATGTGCTTGTTAATGATATGAACATATAACATTTGCATGTAATTTGTTGCATTTAAACGCATAAAAACTATAAAATTAAAAAGTTCTCGCAGTTCTCGCCTTTTTTTGTGAACGAGAAACTATATACATGATTATATATGTGAAATTTAAGTTTTTTTCATGCTATTTTAGGTTTATTTTTACTCTTCATCAATATTTATGGGTGATTCAATATACTCACATGTGAAAATGCTTGTAAATTAGAAGTTCTCGCAGTTCTACCCATTTTTGTGGTTCTCGTTTGAACTTTTGAATATATATATATATATATATATCAAAATGGGCTTCCGGGTTCTGATGGTTCTATACCAACTCGGATAACTTAAAACAGAAATTACTCTTGTATTTTGAAAGAACAGATCAACTGTGTGTTTTGGAGGAACCTAATTATAGGAGTTACAAGCAATAGTAACTAGTCTGAACACTAATTTTTCATGATATTTCATGGTGTACTTAGCAGCCAGAATATCAGATAATAAGGTAAATATAGCCCAACTATCCACTGAGTAATTAACTTTTTAATACACTTTCTACAGGACGGTCCATATTATTATGATATAAAAAATCTGATATCTTACTTTTGTAGCATCTGGAAAGTGATGGTCAATGAGTTAAACGTTGACTTAGTGTAATTTAATCATGAAAGGTATGTGCACTTTGAAAAACAAGTCTCAGTTGATATTAACTATTAAGGATGTCTATCTGGGTTGAGTTTGACCAAGTATAACTTGAAACAGAAGGTGTACAAGATAAATATGTAAAGATCACAACCTACCATTTCAGTTGTAACATTAAACAATGGCCAACAAAGGGATCATCCTTATTCTTACTGTATCTTTTTGTTATCTCAGTAGTTATTTTTGTTACTCGTAGCAACAAGGTCAACAACTCAAGGACTAGGATTATTTAATTTCATCAAATAAGGTCTTTGTTTTGAAGTTCCGCGACCCTTATTTAGGGATATTCTACCACATCAACTCTCTGTATCTCAATCTCAATCCCTTATTAAGACTTACTTATAACCCTTATGTGACTTACCTCCCTAAAAAGCCACTTTGGGTAACTAACAATACATCAATTACCCTCAAAATTTATACAAGATTCAAATATTACAAATAAGCACACACAACTATCGAGCACTTAAAATCCGGTTATTATAGCACTTAATGTAAGTATCCGTTTTAAGTTCGTCCCACGAGAGCGGTATAAGTTGAATAATTAAAACTATTAATTGTCCTAGGGTTTGTTGATTGGGTGGGGGGTGGGGGGGGTGATTGATTTGAACTATCAACTAAACTTGCTCAAATAAACAAACCTAAACTTAGCAATTATAACTAACAACAAGTAACAATTAACTAAATATTGAGATTTAAATCAATTAACAAAAGAGTATTCACTTACCTAATCCTCTCTATGCTTGGATTGTCCTATTTTACCCAATTTGATATCGTAATAGTTTTTGAACTATTAGTTGTTTAGCATTACTACCAAACCTTAATCATATTACACTTTTGCAAACTCACATAAACATTGTATCCTATGATCAAGTTAAGTATGAGTTGTAAGACCCGAATATTTTATTGTACATGTATGTAAATAGGATACTTGAAGTGTGTGGAATTCGTTGTATATTTTAAAAGAAAGTCAGAATCTGCCCAGGCCAGTTTGCGCGCCGCGCAAAGGAATGGCGCGCCGCGCAAAAGCTGCTGTGACAGCTTTCTTCCTTTTTAAATTAGATATTTTGAGGGGCTTTTTGGTAAAATCACTTAGGGCCGAATTAAAGGCCACAAGATCAGTTTGGTGGGCCTCATTACTTCATTTTCAACTACTCTTTCACTTCCACTTCAAGTTTAGAGAGAGAGGAGGTTTTAGAGTGAGAAAACTCAATCTAAGGAGGAAGAAGCTTGTTTCGGGTCTTAGCTCGAGTTATAAAGTTGTTCATCTAGCCTTTAGCTACTTTTCGGTTGTAGTGGTAAGTCTTAATCTCGATTTCTTTATTTTAATTTGTTTAAGGGTTAGGGTTTTGTAACATCCTCAATCGGGCCTAGATGTAAGATTACTAAAGTGCCCTTAAGTTAGTATTATGTTATTATATACTTTTATTTTTATTTAATATTTACTATTAAATAATGATGTGGTTAGGACCAGTTTGTGACAAGGGTCACAGAACAGGTTTGTTTATTTAATTTGGACTTCGTTTGGGTTGCCAAATGATGTACGAAAGATATCAGATAACTGATAAATACCCGTGTGTTGCACAGTGTGGGAATTTAACCCAATTAAGTGACTATAGTGCTGGTTCCCTTCTTACTTTCCAGAATTTTCCAAACACCCCGTTCTTCATTACCTTCACCTACACCAAACCCTAGATCTTTAATTCTTGTTTTAGAGCTCAAATCGTTTACATCTTTGTGTTCCTTGTGATTTACTGATTCTTTTAAGGTAAGATTTGTAGCATTTCATGCTTTAATCTTCAAGAAAATGGAGTTTTTGTGTTAGTTTTTATAAAGTGTGTATTTTGGGTCAAAGTGGTTAGTTTTGATGTTGTTTGTGTCAAAACCTTGTGGGTTTGTGTTTTAAAATGATCAGTGTATCAGATTTGGCAAGTTCTAAGGTTAAAAACGAGCTCTAGATCGAGAATTGGTCGATTTTGGGTGAAACCCGTCACTTTGACTTCAGCTTCTGCAGATAAACACAATCTGCCGAGTGTGTCGAGACACTCGACCGACCGACTCGACAATCGACTGAGTGTGTAAGACCCACGGCCGAGTGTGTCTGTGAGAGACCATCTACCGAGTGACTAGACACTCGGCCGAGTGAGTGTAGACAGTCGGCAGACTGTCTATGACAGTCGACCGAGTGTCTTTGGCGGTGAAATATTTTACCAAGTGTTGATTTCTAGCCGTTATGCTGCCCGTTTGTATTTTGATGATTATGATGTAAATTTTGAAAGTGCACAAGTGTTAAGCAAAAAAATTTAGCGGATACTTTTTCTGACAAAAATTTCTGTATTGTGTTATTTGGTGTTAATAGACAGTAACTAACTTAATTTGCCTTATGTTCAGGTGAAAAAGATAAGGAAGCCGCTCAGTAGTAGATTATCTGAGCTGGTTGCTGGTATTTGGTGAGTGGGACTAACTGGAGAATATAGTATATAGAAGCATGTTATATTATGATTGTCATGCTTGTTAGATACATTTATTGTTGTGGCTAGTTAGTACTTGTGATGACTGCATGTTAGTTGATGCTTGTCTGATGGAGCCCAGTGCGTCCCTATTGTGTGGTAGCCTCGGTAGGAGAGATCAACATGCGGGTTGGGTTCCTCTGTGGTAGCCTAGACAGCCGTGGTGTATATATATGTGAATGACGCGTCCGTCGCGTGTGGATTATGTATATACATACGGTGGTGGAGGAACTTCTGGTAAGCCCCAGTCCGATCAGCTGGTGGTTAATGGTTTGGCCGAGCCGCCAGAGTCTCTGTAGACGGCACTTGGGTGATGTTTGTGTGTTAGACTATGTGACATGATTAGTATAACACTTGTGTATGCTATGGCCTGTAGTTAGTCGTACTCACTTAACTTCGTGCTAATTCCCCTCCATCTCCTCCCTGCAGGTTATTAGCTTTTGTAAATGTCGCATTTTGGGGAGAAGACGGGCATGGCGATGTTATGTTTGACAGGGTTAACTCTGATGTGGTCTTTTAGAATATGAACCGTGTACTTTTGAAAACAGAATGTATTTACGTCTTTTCCTGTTAATATGTAATTTGTTTAATGACACGTGACATCGGTTTGTACAAATGTTGATATTGTATTTAATTAATATTATGCTTCCGCCATGTATAAAAAAAATAAAAAAATTTAGTGGTGTCACAAGTTATTTAGTGGTGTCACATGTTTGGGGTAAGTGATGAACATAAAACTCATTTGTGGTGATTTTGGGTGTTCTTGGGTAAGATTGAGTCATGAAGACTCAATAGCAACTAAACTAAGGTTTCAAAGTGTTAATTGATGTTTATGAGTTTTAATTGGTTAGTTAATTACTAGCACACCTAGATGTAAGTAAATGGATGTTATGTGGGTTAGTGGATGACCCGAAATGGGTGTGTTGACTTTAAAATGGTTAAATGGGTAATAATGGACCTAAGTTGGTTAATGTGTGTGAAAATGCTTAACTTTGTGTTGAAAAGTGTTTTAAGACCTATTTTGGCTAGTGTTAGGGTTTTGGCGAAAGTTGACCCAATTTTAGGGTTAAGTGTGCAAATGGGTCGAAATTGCTCCATGGGTCAAAATGACCTAAGGATGGTGAGTGAGTTGGTTGACCAACTTGAATGAATGATTGATATATGTGCATAATGTAATAGGTACGTTACCTTGAAGTTGCGAGCTTGGTTTATTGATTCACCGAAGGCGTAAGGTGAGTGGAATAATTATGCGTGTACGTATATAATGTATTTATTTATGTAGTATGAATGTGGAATTGTCGCGGTGTTCAAGAAACCACATTCTAAGTAACGAGTAGTATTGTCGCGGTGTTTAAGACACTACTCATTGATTGATGGACATGTGGTATTGTCGCGGTGTTTAAGACACCACATTGTCATGGGAGTGGATGCCGCGGTGTTCAAGGCACCACTCATTGATTGATTGACATGTGAAATCGTCCGGTGTTCAAGAAACCACATTGTCATGGGGGTGAGTTAGTCGCGTTGTTCAAGACATCACCCGGGGGATTAGTGATTACACGGTGTTTAAGTAACACTAATGGATGTTATGAACTCTGACGGTCTTTTAAGTACCGTTCCCTTGTTCGATTGGTTAACCATGGTTGTGTGAATTTTGTATTAGCATATTTAATTGGGAACTATATGCTTTTAGTGTCGCTAGCTTATTGTGAATTGTGGATCTTGGTTTATGCATAATGTTTGCATAGTTGTCGAATTGCTAGCTTGTGTACGGTATTGTGTAAGTGATTGCAAGTAAGTAGGTTATATATGTATATGTATAATTATTGCATTCACTAAGCGTTTTGCTTACCCTCTCGTTGTTTACCTTTTTATAGGCTCCGGCGTGGACAAGGGTAAGGGCATTCGTTTGGATTAGAGATCCCGCTTTGTTTATTAGGGGACGCTTTTGGATGTTTTAGCTTTTGAAGTTCGACCGAGATTTGGGTAGTTTAACCCCCAAACATCATGCTCTAGTGTCGTTTGGAATTTAAACTAATTTGGTTGAAACTTACATTATTGTACGAAACTTGTAATTTGGGCATATGTGGGCCCGGGTTCGTAAAACTTATTTTATTAATGGAACGTGTTAATTTTACACATATTAATATGTTGTGAAAAGCGTCTCGTCTAACTACGTCGGGAAGTGGGTGATCTTTTTTGGAAAATTGGTATTTTTGGACAGCAGGCTGCCAGGCCCCTTTTGCGCGCCGCGCAAGGGGAGGCGTGCCGCGCAAACCTGCTGCATAAAGAATTTTTTTTTGTACTATTTCCGCGTATTCGATTGTATATTGGGTTGGGTTGTTACATGAGTGGTTATTGAGATTATGCTTGGGTTGAAATCACTTAAAACCCTTCAACTATCAAAATCACTTAAGATAATCAAACACAAGTATGTTGAACAAAGGTCAATTGAAAACCAACTTAGACTATGAACGCAATCACTTGAAATCCTTAAGCTAGTTGTCTAGATCACCTAAGGTGTTGAAGCACAAATTGATTCACTTCTCAAATCACTAAGAGAGCTACTCAATCTATGTAATCAAAGTAAAACCTAAATTAAATCATAGTAATGGACCTCATAGCTAACACAATAACACTTGCTCATGTATTTCATTCAAAACAACTTTATTCAATTGATTTAGGGCTAATCCTTTGCATTAGAGATTCATAGTTAAGCAAACACAAGCAAATTAGCCAAGCATGGCTAAGATTACACTAATCATAAGCATGGAAATACAAATAAACATCATCTTGAGTTATTACAAGTATTTGATTCAAAACTAGATAAAGAAAAATGTAGATTACAACTCAAAATGCAAAGAGAAGAAGATCTGGAGCTAAACTATGATGGAACTTGAGCTTCTTCTTTCAATTCACCTTCAAACTCTAATGGATGATGAAATTAGGGTTTTGTGTGTGAAAATCGGACTAAAAACTGCAGCTCTCTCCATAATGACCTCCTCTCTTTCCTTTTATAGTGCTGAAAATTCTGGGCTGAACAGCGTCAGGAGCGCCACTTTTGACTCAGGAGCGGCGCTTTTGGCTTAACTTCAGGAGCGGCGCTTTTGTGTTGAATTGCGGCACTCTTGTATGAAGAGCGACGCTTTTAGCTATAAGGAATGGCGCTTATGGCTTCTGGTGGAAATTGGTGCCAAAACATGTACAAGAGCTTAGCTTCTCTCTGAGGAGCGACACTTTTACCAGTTAGGAGCGGCGCTCTTTGATGAGGAGCGGCGCTTTTGGAGCTGATTTCTGTACTTGTCATTTTCTTTGCATCTTTTGATTAAGACTTGGTCAATTTTACATCGAATCAAGCTTTTAGCCTTGAACTGACACTTTAGTGCAGAATAAAACTTTCGGGCTCAATGATCCTCAAAAACGAATGAAATGAGGGAGATATTGCGAGATAAAACGTGTATAATTGGAGCAATATCAGCTACAAATCCAGAACGAAGTTCTTAATATCTGGAACGACGTACCATTACAAAGAAAATTGGAAAAATCACATCAGAAAGTTTTGGGCCATTTCAAGAACGACGTTCTACATTTTGGAACGGCGTATCTGCTTCACGTTATCAAGAACGACGTTATTAGACCAACAATGGCACACCTGCTCCACATTATAAGGAACGACGTTCCATAAGTATGAACGGTGTTCCTACCTGCAGATTGGAAATTATTGGGACCCTACTATAAATAGAATAAGTGAGGGTTTTTTGGGGTGTGCATCATTGGAGTTGTATTCTTATCCTTGAATTTTACCCTAAAAAGCCTAATTTCATCATCTAGGAGGAGATTAAGGAGAGATTGAAGGATCAAACTCAAATGGGTGTAAGTCTAGTGTTAGATCTTCAATTTGGGTTGTAATTCTTACCTTGTTTTTCATTACTTCACTTTGTTTACTTGTAATTTGCAAAATGATGTTTGTTATGCTAGTTTATCAATGATTAGTGTTTGTTTAACCATGATTGGCAAATTTCATTGTGTTTGCTTGTTTATGAAACCCTTGTGTATGGATATGCCCTAAATCTATTGAATAAATGTTGTTTGAATGAAATAATTGAGAAATTGTTGTTGAGTTAGCTAATGATCCAATGTTAGTGTTGTTTTGGACTTAATTTTGATTATATGAGATGTTGATCATTTCTAAGTGATTTCAAATGGGATTCAATTTGTACTTCAACATGTTTGCATGATATAGACAATCAAGGAAAGGATTACAAGTGATTGTGTCCTCTAATTGGATTGGTTTTCAAAATGTTCTTAGTCAAAACTAGTTGTGTTTAATTTTCTTAGGTGACTTTGATTACTAAAGGATTTTAAGTGATTTTAATCCAAGCATGATATCAATGGCTTTTTCATGATTCAACTTGATCTTGTTAATTTGATGTTTATGTGAGTTTGCAAAGTTTACCTCGATTAAGGTTTAATAGTGATATTAAACGTTTAATAGCTCAACAATGAATGCGATAACAATTGGGATAAAAAGGGCAATCCAAGCATAAGGGTGGATTAGACAAGTGGACACTTATTAGTTATTTAATTTCTATTTCGATATTTAGTTGTTTGCTTGTTATTGCAGGTTTTAGTTTTTTAGTTGTTAGTCAAAATCATTCAAAACCCCCAATCAAAACCTAGGACGATTATTAGTTTTTGCTATTCAATTAACATACTCTCTTGGGACGAACATGAATTGGATACTTACATGAAAAATGCTATGATGATCGGGTCTTAGTTGCTCGTTAGTTGTGTTTATTGTGGTATTTGAATCTAGTTTTTATTAAGAGTCTTGGAAACACATCATAGGTCTGTTTTCGTTGTAATTGTAGTTTTTGTTGTTGTAAAATATGTCTAAATAAGGGCTCACCATAGAACCAATGCTAAGGAACTTTAATATGAAGACATTGTTGGAAGAAATTAATTCATCCTAGTCCTTGAACTGTTGACCTTGTTGTAGAGTATCTGAGTATGTTTCTGTTCTCGCGTGACAAAGATTGATGAACGGAAAGGGAATCATAGTGAAGATTTTTAATGTAAGAGAAGTGCTATGGGAAATTGAGAAGATATGATGATATTTAATTAATGGTGGTAGTATGGTAAGTTTTTGGAAACTTTGTTGACTCAAATTGCTTAGCAATTTACAAGACTATTAAGCATAAGCATGATGGAAGACTCCAAATCCACCACCACCTTGTTGGTTAAATGATAAGTATGATTGTGTCCAAAAAAATACAATTTCTACATGATATGACATAAAATTCCGATATCTGACTTATGAAGCATCTTGAAAGTGACGGTCAATAAGGTAAACGTTGACCGAGTGTAAATTAATTGTTAAAAGGTAGATGTATGTGCATTTGGAAAAACAATTCTAAGGGTGCATTTCATAAACTGAATGGTTAAGCGTTGAATAATTCATAATCTGAACGATTCAAAGGTTCTGAATGAGTTTGGTTATGAATGACAATAATCTGTTTGATAATCACTTTGAATGAATAATGTTAATGATGTAAAATTACCTTATTAACCTTTATATGGATAAAAATTAGAATATACTTGTTTAATAAGTGTTCTTGATATAATTTAAAGATGATATTACGTAAAATTTATGAGCTTAATGGTTAAGAGAATATTTCACTCTGAATGGTTCAGCATTCAGCGCTGAAGCATCTTATTAAGAGGTAAACAAACACACCGTAAGTTTACATCAATAATTAGGATATCTATTTGAGTCAACTTGATCGCACCTCCTTAAAGTAAAACCTCTCATATAGTGTTAAGGGCGGATCTATATTATATCCAGTGGTAGCACGGACTACCACTGAAATACGCGATAAAGTGGAAAATTTTCGGAGTTTTTTACTAGTAATACCTATGGATAGTGTAATTTTGTGTGTGTGTAACACCACTGGATAGTTTAATTTTTTTTTGAACTTTTAATTAGTGACACTAGTGACTACGAAACCTAGATCCACCACTACATAGTGTTACTGCATTGGCGCCCAGGCACACATAAGACATTATCCAACGCAGCGTGCTCACCCCCATTTTGGACTCAACACGCTTCTAGTGTGGCGTGATGCACTTGCTAGTGGCGTGCTTAGTGGCACGGGAAGAAAAAGTGGTGTGTTGCTACATGTTTTTTTTGGGTTGGTCTTTTTTTGTTTGGTTTTATATTCCTTTTTACCCAACTTCTTACAGTATATTTTAACATATCAACCGATACACTACTTGACACACAATCCGATTATTTACCAATTTACCAACACACTTGTCATTATTTACCACGTCAGAGGGCCAGGCACCCCACCCCACTCCACTCCATCCCACCCCAACAAGCCTAATTTGACGATCATAAGTAATTTTCACGTGAAGTTCGCATCGGAGTTAAATGACAGATTGATAAGTACGTGAGGAGCACATGTGAGTTCGTTATAAAAGGCATTGTAATAACAGAAAGTTAGTTACATTGAGCTTACGTTGGTCAGGAGTTCTTAATAGATAAGATGAGAGGGGTAAATAGAGAAAAAAAACGAGGTAATGATCAATCTCTTTAATTTCGGAATTTTGATGTTTAAGATTCCGGTTATTGTTCATATGTTGTGGGTGATTCAAAAAGTTCAATGGGTGATGGTGACATTATTAAAACTTGAGAATAATAATCTTGCACATAAGGTGGTGTTTGATAAAACGTCAAATAACAATTTTCTCAAAAAAGTTGGAGCAGTTCAAAAATATTATGAAACATTCGATTTTTTGTTAAAAAATGTGGGTTTGAATGAATCATTGTCATTGATATCTTGTTTGGGGATGCAATTAGGAATTAAGAAGGTTGTTAGCATGTTCAAATCCGAACCTTTGATGATGGTTATTGTTTGTTTGTATACAAGGAATGATTAACAATCTTAGGAAAGAAAGTTTGTCCACTTTTGCTACCTACTCTCAATATAAAAGATTCAAAACTTACAATAATAATATTGCTTTGATGGGTTACTGATGAAGTTTGTAAAGATGGTCATACAAGTTGACTCAAAATAGCCCAACTATTTTGTGATGGTTTATACTGTACACACAAGTAATGCGCAAAATTACTTAGTAATAGATTTTTATTGAAAAAGAGTGGTGTATATATCATTACGTAAGGTAAAAATAGCCCAACTATCCAATGAGTAATTAACTTTTCAACAATAATACACTTTCTACATGATGGTCCATATTATGATATAAAATTTCTGATATCTGACTTTTATAGCATCTGGAAAGTGATGTTCATTGAGGTAAACGTTGACTTTATGGCTTACTAACACCCATTTTCCACATTTCTTAATTAGTGATACTTGTTTATGTTTTTTTAGTATTAGTATATAAACTTTGAATAACATGCAAGTAAGACAGGAAGCCAAATAATTTGAAAAATTTAACTGAATCAAAATAATATAACATCAAAAACCCTGGAATAAGATCTAGAAAGCACATCAAACAAATCTTTCAACCAAATCAAATCTGTAAAGACACTTTTTATGATTACAATCCAACATTTCACTCAAACTACAAAAATAAGACGGTTGTCAAGTACTAATTGAAGAAACTAAATACCAAAAGATAGTCTCAGTATTAGCAAAAACGTCCATAAAAATGTAAATGTAAAACATTCAATCAATGAAATTCCAAAAACAAATACCTAAACAAACATTCCTAGTGCCTACTTAACTTTGGAGACGATAAAAGAACCAACCCGCCACTATTTGAAGGTGTAAAAAGCACAGAATTAAAAATCAGCAAGGTACTAACTACCAAATAAACACTGGCCTTGTTTGAGTTTATTATGTAACAACGCCAAAAGAAGGTTATTCTTGCACGCATCAACTGCAAATTAAGAAAAACGGAAAAGTCAGTATCAGTTTTGATTAAAATACAACAATTATAACGAGTGGCTGGCAAACTATTTCAAGGGTAACTCACCTTTTGATCATCACATGTATTTACCCTCTTCATCAGAATCTTCAGGATCAGAAACAACATAAAACGTGAACAGCCGAGAATGTGAAGGGAGGGTTAGATGTTTAATCTGTTCCGAACATCTTTTCACTACGTCTCCTTTAAGATCAATGTTCCAACACAGACTCAAGTTAAGTGATTCAAGTTGATGACAACCATCCATAATCGCCTTCAAATCAATATTTGAAATGCCATTATTAAAAAGTTGAAGGTGCCTTAACTCATGTAAGTTCTCCCCAATAGCCACCACTATCTCATCATTAAGTGGCAGATATACATCCCGAATGCCATATGGTCTGTCTTGATCAACAATCAGTGTTTTTAGCAATGGACAATTACGGGCAGCACTTTCAATAACTTCTTTCGAGAAATCTGTGTAGTACTTGATCATCAGTTCCTCCAACAATGGAAATTTCTTCAAAGCCTCAGCCAAAATTTTAATACACGAGTAACTAAGATCACAATATATTCTGAGACGTTTGAGCTGCCTTGCTCTGTCAAAGAAAACCACCAAAAGAATCACTAAAGTCTAATACAAACTAGTTTAATCTTTTTCTTTCACTATATTATAAGTATGTACGCAATAATCGTATATAGTTACAGTAAAGTACGAAGCTGCTAGTAACATTACATTACATTTTTAAAAATTGCATAGATAGATTATCACTAGTAATAAGAATAATCTTGCATACCTATCAGCAACATACGGAAGTACCTCACTAGTCTCGACTTCCGGGATGACAATGTCTACCAGTTGACCTTGGCTTCTATCAACAACATGTTTACACATTTTCGTAAGTGTAGAAAGATTATGATAGCGTGTCGAGCTATGCATATCGATGACTTTCCACAAAGAAGGGTCCTTGCAAACTTTATACCAATCGGTGCACACTTTCTGCACACTCTCAAGTATTTGAGGCGAACAGATTTTGGAGAGTATATAAATCTTCAATTCCCATGTGAGGTCAAACCAACTTGTAGTGGATCTAATCATCACGTGACGGTTTCCAACAATTTTCCTGGTCATCCCAAGATGTGCAAGAGGTTCAAATTTGAGATTTCTTATGAAAATATCATAACAAAACCACTGGCCTATCTTGTTAAGGTTTTTTACATAGTCATACTAAATACTAAAATCAAAACTAAGAGTTTATGTTACATACACAAATTTAAGACAACATAAACATTCTATCCTTACTTTCAACACTTGTCTATTATTCTCTTACAACTTCAAGTTTTCAACAGCAGTTGAGGAATAAGTAAGATTTTATGTTATTTGGAGGCAATAAGTTTGCTACAAGATTAAAATGAAAAGAAAAACAATGACACTTTTGTTTACCTCCCAATTGAATGGTTCATCGTCAAATATTGGACCATGGAGCATTCAACGCGTTTGTTTCTAACATCTGAATGCCATATGATGTTGAATGGTTCATCATTCACTAGTTGAACCATTGAGAGTTGAAACAATCTCATAACCATTAAGCACCTTAATTTTTTGTTATATTCTCCTCAAATCATATCTAGAAAATTTAACAAACAAGTATACTAATTTTTTCATGTGACACATTAATAAAGTAATTTTAACCATTTCATATCGTTAATTCAAAAGGTTAAGGCTACCAAATAGCTATATACTTTTTTTTTTGTTCTAATGTATGTAGGCTATATAGCCAGGAAAATACTATTGTAGGCTATGTACTTTAAAAAATTGTGTTTATGTAAACAAAAGGTGACCGATTACCTGCTACACCGGTTAAACTAATTATTTGTCATTTTTTTGAGCAGCCCCTGAACCATCAGCTTACCATCGACATCATCTTTGAGCAAAAACACCAAAAACGCATTTTTAACACGAAATCGTGCTAGAAAAATGCACTAAATCAGAGCGTAAGAGGTCGTCCTCATCGATCCAAGCTTTGATTTCGTGTTTTAATTGTTCAAAATTAGTTTTAGATCTCGTATTTGACTTTTATTGACTTTTTTGGTGTTTTAAAGATGGATTATACAAAACTAAAAATGCAGAAAGTTTCTAAATGAATTCTTGATTCTGCCTGCAAATTTTTAGAGCCTAATTCCCTATATTGATAGAGATATCAGTGTTTTTTAGTTCGAAAAAACCCAAACTGAAATCGATTGTGTTTGTGTTTTTGAGATCGATTCTGAAAACCTAAAAATGGAGAATTGTTAGGAATCACTCAAGGTTCGTTTCTTCAAATTTTGATGTCTTAATTTGAAGTTTTGAGGTAGTTCCGCCACCAACCACCGTAGCTCAACCGCCACTCTTCCCGAATCCACAAAAACAACTTTATCAAGTCATTCGTAACACACTTTATCAGGTTAACAAGCGTCGATTTATTGGCGACTTGATCGACTCTTAGAGCCTAAAGTAAATTTCAGGCAGGATTTAAAATCCATGAAAATTTGATTTTACCATTTTCATGGCGTCTCAATTTTATTTTTAATTTTATTTTATATTTTTTGTAAAAATATTCCTATTTATTGGCTGGAGGTCTACTCGGAAGCAATCTCTCTATTCGTCGAATAGAGAGAGGGATGACTTTCCCCTACTTTTGAGAGTGTTTTCACTCTGGGTGGAGAAATGACTTGTCTTTATTCTCGGATAGGAGAAGGATTGTCTACATCTCACCTCCCCATACACCACTTATGTGGTATTAGGTTTATTGTTGTTGTACACTTTTTCAAAGTACATAGCCTACAATAGTATTTTTTTGGGTATCTAGCCCACATTGGAACAAAAAAAAAAGTATATAGCTATTTGGTAGCCTTAACCCTAATTCAAAATGATGATCATACAGCTTATTTAAAACCAAATATATTTAGACATTTTCAATTATTCAGATTATGAACTACTCAGCACTAAATCATTCACTTTTATAAAACGCAATATAAGCATGCGACCTTACCACTTAAACTAATAACTATATAATTAGATAAATATCCACTTACAACGTCATACCTATCAATCTACGGAGTACAATTCGAGTTGTAAATGAGCTGAGCTACTCGAGGTCGACTCGTTAAAAGCTCGATTCGAGCCGAGCCTAAACGAGCTCGAGTCCGAGCTTGAACTTATTTTGAAGCTTGTTTAGTAAACGAGCCTAAACTCAAGCTCGAGGTTGAACTTAATTTGAAGCTCGTTTAGTAACTCAAGCTCGTCTAGTAAACGAGCTTGTAAAATATCAAACGAGCCGAGCTCGAGGTAAAAATTATAGGCTTTGAAATTTAATCGAGCCGAGCTCGAGTTCGGCGTTTAATCCCCTATGTTCTACTTACAATGTCATACCTATCAATTTATCGCTCTAACTAAAAAAACCGTTTATCTACCTATCTCTCTCCCTCTCTAAACTATTCGTATTATAAACTTACCAGAATGCATATATATTTGACTACCTAACCTACTAATCTATTCTAAACTACTTTTCAAAACAGTAACTACTTTTCAAAACAGTAGTGGAACCAGGAATTTTTTTTCATTGGGGGTGAAAAAAATTTATAACCATAACAACTTTTTTGGGAAAAAAAATGGATGTTTGTGGGCAAAATTCGAAGGTAATGATCAACCCGAAATATATAGGTTATGGGAAAAAAAATCCACCGGGGCAAAGCCGAAAAATCCAAAATTTTTTCACCAAAATTTCAAAATCGACTGGGGGAGGGTGCCCCGATTCCTTAATAAAAACGCCCCTGTTTGAAACACCATATAGGTACCTAATTAGTCGCCTAAAACTCCAGAAAACATATGTAGTGTCGTAGTTACCAATCACGAAAATAGTCATGCAAAATCGCAAATATAAGTAAAAAAAATTATAAGCGATTTGGGAATTAAAAAACCATAAAAAGGAACAAGAATCAACTCACATCTCAGTGAAAAAGAAAGAATGGGAAAGAAGAAAATTGTATCTGATAATTTGACCGCCGATAGTATACTTCTGGAACGCAAGATTTTGATTACGCAATTCTATTTACAGGTGTATATCATTATATAGTCCTACGGGAAAGAATAAGCATTAAATAGTTGTACTTAATTGAAAACTACTCCTGTGGGCGACTGGGCGCCCAGGCTCGCATAAGTAATAGGTACGTGAGGTGCACAAGGGTGTTAAATGGCATGCACATGAGGTGCACATGGACAGAAAGTTAGGTGTTGTTTGTTTTCTCTATTGAAGACCTTATTTTCACTTATGTCTGTGGGCGGTCAGACATTTTGGTTTCAGATGGTTTGTTTTTTCGAAGACAAAAGACATTATAAGACCTTTTTATATCTTCTAAATAGAAGTTATAAACTACTGCTTCTAATATTTTAAGACATTCCAACCAAACAGCAGCTCCAGCCACCCACCTCTTCCTACCCTTTCACATCATCCAACCACCACCAACATCAACTCCATCACAGCCAACTGAACTAAAACTTCCGGTGGGACTTCCACCTCCGTCCCGCTACAACCTCCGGCGGCACTACCCCTTTAGGCATTTAGGCATATTATTGCTTTCGCTTGTAAAATAAAAGCTTTTTCAACCTTCGTTGAATGCCAAGAGCATGGATTTAATTAGATCAAAGATGTTGTACCTTTAATCATGGCTAATTTGAAGTAGAGAAATACCAATTTCTTATGGCTACCTTCGTGACTTATTTCATATGTTTATTGTACAGTAAATAATTTTTGATAAATGCTTTATGAAGTTATAAAGTTGCCAATAATAACAAAGCATGAATATGGATGTCAATCTAGGGAGATTTAAGTTTTAATTTTAATTAAAAACAAGCATGTGTATCAATTTAGGGAGATTGAAGTTTCAAGTAGATTAGATATATAAAGTAAAAAATGACGTTTTTGTTTATATATATAAAAAAAGAGTAAAGTGAACATCATGAAAAAAAAACTAACTCAAATTACATGTTTAAAAATGTTACGGTATTTTCTGAAATTATTAAATTTTATAAATTAATTATACAAATGTGATTCTTGTATATAACTTTTCTTATTATTTTTTTATTCAACAACTTTTTTATTTTTTATATAAAAAGTGAAAATTACTATAATTCAGGATTTTAATTTATATCTGGCAGACATAAAAACAAACAGTCTTCAATATTCAGCTTACAGACCTTCGGATCACATCTTCTCTACAGATGTGATTCGCAGATTTCAGACAAAAACATCTTAAAAAACAAACAGCACCTTACATTGTGCTTACGTTGGTCAAGAGTTTCAATAGATGAGATGAGAGAATTAAATGGAAAAAACGAGGTAATGATCAATCTCTTCAATTTCGGAATTCTGATGTTTAAGATTATAGTTTTTGTTCATATATTGTTGGCCATTCATGAAGTTCAATGGAAGATTATAAGATTATTAAAAACTTGGGAATAATAATAATGCACATAAGGTGTTTGATAAAATGTCAAATAGTTGGAACAGTTAAAAAATATTATGAAGCATTTGATTTTTTGTTGACAAAATGTGGTTTAAATGAATCGTCTATTATTGATATCTTCGTTTGGGGGATGCAATTAGGAATTAAGAAGGTTGTTAGCATGTTCAAATCCTAACCTTCTTTACCCTATATATATATATATATATATATATATATATATATATATATATATATATATATATATATATATATATATAGGATCCATGGAGAACCAAAGGTAGTAGAGAACCCATGGAACCATCGACTAACCTTTCATACTTGCGTGCAGATTGAGTCAATCTGCGTATTGACTTTTTTTTTTTTTTTTTTTTTTTTGCAGATTGATTTTTTTTTCTGTGCAGTTTTTTTTGTGCAGATTGAGTCAATCTGCGTGCAGATCGACTTTTTTTGCAGTTATTTTTTTTTTTCAGTGCATTTTTTTTGTGCAGATTAAGTCAATCTGCGTGCAGATTGACTTTTTTTGCATTTTTTTTGTGTGTGCAGATTGATTTTTTTTTTGTGCAGATCGACTTTTTTTCAAAAAAAAAAAAGAAATTCTTAAAGTTTTTTTTTTCCGAATTTTTTTCAAAATTTAGCCCGATTTAGGGTTTAGGGTTTAGTGTTTTGGGTTTAGTCCCAAAACCCTAAACCCTAAACCCTAAACTCTAAACCGTTCGTGTTAAAAACTCAATCTAAACCCTAAATCTAAACCCTAAACCCTAATTTATAAACCTAATTTATAAACCCTAATTTTAAACCCTAATTTATGTTTATGAACGATTTGATGCGATAGGATGAAAATACCCTTACTAATATGAGTGAAATAAGTGAAATAACATGGTGCTAAGAAAGAGGCTCGGCATGGAAGTGAAATAAGTGAAATAACATGGTGCTATGGGTTCTCTCCTATGTCCTCTCTAGATCCTTTCACTATATATATATATATATATATATATATATATATATATATATATATATATATATATATATATATATATATATATATATATATATATATTCTGAAACCTTTGATGATGGTTATTGTTTGTTTGTATACAAGGAACGATTAACAATCTTAGGAAAGAAAGTTTGTCCACTTTTGCTACCTACTCTCAATATAAAAGATTCAAAACTTACAATAATAGTATTGCTTTGATGGGTTCTGATGAAGTTTGTAAAGATGGTCATGGATGCATACAAATTAACTCAAAATAGCCCAACTATTTTGTGATGGTTTATACTGTACACACAAGTAATGCACAAAATCAATAGATTTATTGAAAAATAGTGGTGTATATAATATTACCTAAGGTAAAAATAGCCCAACTATCCAATGAGTAATTAACTTTTGAACAATAATACACTTTCTAAAGGATGGTCCATAAAAATTCTGATATCTGACTTTTGTAGCATCTGGAAAGTGATGTTCAATGAGGTAAACGTTGACTTAGTGTATTTTATTTAATCATGAAAGCTACGTGTACTTTGAAAAACAAGTCTATATTGACATTAACAATTAAGGATGTCTATTTGAGTTGAGTTTGACCAAGTATAACTTGAAACAAAAGGTGTACAAGACTACAAGATAAGTCTGTAAAGGTCGCTGAGATCAAGTTTTGACCAGATCACAACCTGCAATTTCAGTTGTACTTTCAAACAATGGTTAACAAAAGTATCAACCTCATCCTTATACTATATTTCTGTTATCTCAGCAACAATTTGTGTTACTCGGAAACAGATACCTTACAACAAGGTCAACAACTCAAGGATTGGGATTATTTGATTTCATCAAATAAGGTCTTTATTTTGAAGTTCTACGGCCCGTATTTAGGGATATTTTACCACATCAACTCTCTGTATCGCAATCTCAATCCCTTATTAAGACTTACTTATAACCCTTATGTCACTTACCTCCCTAAAAAGCCACTTTGGGTAGCAAACAGAAATAATCCAGTTACAGATGCATCTAAGTTCACTATCGATAATAATGGCAAGCTCATCATTTCATCTGATAAAGGTACTGTTCATGACCTCTTTAGTCCTAGTCATGTAACAGGGACCACAAGTGTTACACTTTTAGATTCTGGAAATTTGGTTCATCAAGAACTGTATCCAAATGGGTCTGTTAAGCGGGTTTTATGGCAAAGTTTTGATTACCCAACAGACACACTTTTACCTGGGATGAAACTGGGAATTAATTATGAGACTGGGCACAAGTGGTCATTGACTTCTTGGTCAAGCGATGAGGTGGCAGCCCCTGGATCGTTTACAGTAACAGTTGACCCAAATGGAACGGGTCAACTGGTTGTCTTGAGGCATGAGAACGTCCATTGGATGAGTGGACCATGGCAAACTGATCGATTCGAAAACACGAATAATCTAGTATTTTCTGGTGAAGTTCGGGTCAATTATATTTCTAATGAGACCGAGCAGTCCTTCTCATATATAACAAAAAGTTACGATTTGTTTCCTGCTTTGAGAATTAGTCAAGATGGTCAGCTTAAGGGTTCCGTTATAAATTTTGATGTGCGATGTGGGTCAATTAATGATCCGGGGTGTGTTGAATATGAGTTTGAAAACTTAAAATGCAGGAAAGGTTATTACTTTGATTCACCGTATGGCTATATATATGGTGATGAGTATGTATACGATGAAAAATATAATTTGACTTTATATGACTGCAAAAGAATATGCTGGTACAATTGTTCTTGCAAAGCCTATACGTATGCAAATGCAAATAGGGTAGGATGCAAGACTTATGGTAAAATGATGTACAATCCATTAGAAGCTGAAAAACGCATAAAAGCTGAAAAACACAGAGAAGGTGAAAAACGTAGAGACGCAGATTACAATGCCATTTGGAATTATGAAGGTTAGAAACTTTACTACTCATGGTGTTTTTTTATACATTTTTTTGCTATAGTGAAGAAAAATTGTATCCTAATGAAGTGGGTGAATTTTCTTTGTAGTAGAAAAGAAGAAGAAAAAGTGGATATGGTTAATTATCGGCGTTGGATCTTTAGCTCCACTCCTATCATTCTATTTTCTAGAAAAAAAGATTCATATTAGAGGTAAAAGCTTCCACTTTTTACTCGGTTCATTTATATAAGTATAGGGTAACCCAAAAAATCATAGTGCCTTGAATTCTGATGGCCGATTATAAAGCCTAAATCCAGATTTATGTCTGATCTCACACATATGTCTTTTGACAGACAGTCTTGCGTGAGGGTAGGGTGGCAATTTTGACCCGTTTTGTTGTGACTGTTTGTTGGCATAATTTTTGGGACTTTATGGTATTATATTAGTTATCTGTACATCCAGATTTATCCGTGTTCTATAAGATATAGAAGTGATTCACATGAGAGATACAAACACAATGTGAAACACTCTCTGGCAACCATTTTTTTTTTTTTTTTTTTGAACGACGGTTAGGAATCACTGACGGGGGTTGAACGCGATGTCGACACCCACCCACCCGATCATTTCCTTGTTACGAATCATTACAATCCTACCGCCCCTCTGGAGGAAACCCACACGACGAATCCATACGGGCATCGCGTGTGGTAAAACCCCCTCGGGTGAGGCTCGAGTGCAAGACGAACCTTCGAGGCCCATGAAATAGGCGGGTAACAACAAGGGAAATTTTGCAGCGAGTGGGAGTCGAACCCCTGACCTTCTATATGGGAGGAGAAGTCACTACCACTACGCCAACCCCTCGGGCAACCAGGTTTTTGAATTGTTGTCTCAATCAAAACATCATCTTTGTCTTGACCCAAAACAAAATTCTAGTAACCCAGACATATATGATCAAATTGTTGTTTTCGGAAAGTGATAACACTATTTAAAAGGATATCCGATCATTAAAATTAAATTTAGTACCCTATTACACGACTACCTTTAACAAAATATCTAACCAATGTGTACTTTCTTAACAATTTAGATAAAGCTAAGAAAATCAAGGATCTATTATCACGTAATTCGAGGCGTTTGTACAGACGCTTATACAGCTACCTTCAAGTCGATATGAGTATGAACCATGAACTGCATTATTTCACCTTTAAGAGCATATCATCTGCCACGAACAATTTCTCGAGCGATAATAAGCTAGGAGAGGGTGGTTTTGGAGAAGTTTATAAGGTAAATAAACATCCAAAAACACTATTTATTTATTTTTATTTATATAATATTATAAAAGCATATATAGTATATAGTATATAGTATATAGTATATAATAAAAGCTCATGTCATGAATTTATCAGGGAATATTAGTTGATGGGCAAGAGATTGCTGCAAAGCGGCTATCGAAAAATTCTGAACAAGGGGTGACGGAGTTTATGAATGAAACCGAGCTCACTGCCAAGCTTCAACACACTAATCTTGTCAGGATTTTGGGGTGTTGTATTGAAAAACAGGAGAAAATACTTGTTTATGAGTACATGCCTAATAATAGCTTGGATTTTTTTCTGTTTGGTAAGATTTAATATTACCTAAATCATGCGATCTTAGAGCACCAAAATCGTTGTGTCAATCACTACCCACCATTTCGTATACATCAGTGCCACATCAGCATTTCATTCAAACTGCTTTTACCCCACTATCAACCATTACCTACCATTTGGTATTTATTTATCATGTTGACCCATAGTCCGTTTCAACCTGAACCTATTTTGACCCCGATTTGAGTCTTAATCTAACTTGCTCATATTGTCACCTTGAATTTTGTATACGAGATTGATTCTGTGTATGATTGTTGCTACTCATTTGTGAATGTACAGATGGAAGGAAGAAAAGTTTACCAGAATGGAATACTCGGTTTGCAATCATTAATGGCATTGCACAGGGGCTTTTATATCTCCATAATTTCTCAAGGCTGAGGGTAATACATAGAGATCTAAAAGCCAGTAACATCTTGCTAGATGACAACTTAAATCCTAAAATATCAGATTTTGGCATGGCTAAGTTATTTGGTATGAACGAATCTGAAACAAATACCACCAGAGTTGTTGGAACACGGTAAGTCGTCCGTATATTGTTTTTATTTAATAAGAGTTTTCAACATTTATTTATAGTCCCAATTAAAAGCTAACTCTCGATTTTTTGATTTTTATATGCAGTGGTTACATGCCGCCAGAGTATATGTTAGAAGGCAGCGTATCAACCAAGACGGATATATACAGTTTTAGTGTTTTGTTGATCGAAATTGTAAGCAGCAAGAAGAATCATGGAAGCTATAACATGGAACATCCACTCAACCTTCTTGGACTTGTACGTTATTCCTATCGATCTAAGACTGATTTTCATCATTAAAGAAATCGTACAGTTTGTTGAAAAAAATTGGGTTATTTATGCAATATTCTCAAACTTTGGACTTAACATGTATGAGTAACATTTTACACGGTTATGAAGCTTGTGACAAGGGCTTCGAAACGGTATATTATGTGTCCAAAGTTATGATATAATGAATGATATATCGTGTTCTAAAGAGAGGTGGTTGGACGTTTAAATGGGTCTGTTTTGACCCACTACTTATTATGATTAATGGGCTGTTGGTACATCAGGTTTTGTGGCTGTTTGATGGCATGCGAGCTTTCAATGGGGTGTTTTTGAACACGGGATCCACTATGTCTGTTTTGACCCATGAGTCGATAGGACTAAATGGGCTGATCCATGACCCATGTAATTGACCCACTCTCTCCAGATTCACATCAGTTAAATGGAGGTGATCAAGAGCCTTTAACTGATGCCAATTGATTAGTTTTTAAATGATCTTAATCATGGTCGATTAATGTATCAGTGATGCATGTATCTATATATTGGTATCACCTCATCCACCCATTGTTGAACCATCTGCAATTACAGTACACACAGAAAACTACAACCAGAATATTCACAGCATACACACACACACACACTGCAATTTTTAGGCTAGTTTCGACTCCGACTGTATGTAGCTTTAGGCCGCTGTACCCTTGGAAATATGCTTGTACCAGAATCTTGTAAATGTCGTTACATTACTTTTGATTTTGAACTCATTTTTTCCCCTAAAAAATCGTTTTCTGCTTTATTTATGGTTTGTTTACAAACTTAATCTATCAAGAAAGCATTGACAAATATATGTTACATGGATTTCAATGAACTGATTTAGGCATGGGAACTTTGGAATGAAGGCAGATGTTTGGAGTTAATGGATCTGGTACTTGAAGATTCATGCAGTCAAAATGAAGTAATGAGATGCATTCATGTAGGTCTCTTATGTGTTCAAGATCATGCTAAAGATAGACCTTCTATAGCAAATGTTATTTTAATGCTCACAAATCAAAGTTTGGAGCTACCCGAACCAAAACGACCAGCGTTTTACATTGAGAGGAATGAAGCTAAAACAGAAGGAGATGATAATTATAATAATGTGGGAGATGGATCTGTAAATGGACAATCCATTTCTATTTTGGTGGCGAGATAAATTGATCCAGAGACACGTGTAATATACTAATATTATAGTAGTTAATGTGTCAGATTCTAGTTCAAGACTTTGATATATATAACTCTATCTATTGCTCACCACTAGAGATAGGAATTTGGTAAATGGGTAACCAATTTCAATCTTAGTATATGGTTTTGACAAATATCCATTGTACAAAAAAACTACGTGGGATGTTGTTACTGCCAAAGACCTATCTAGTCCTCTACCCGTTGCCAATGTTTACCAACGACTCCGAACGTAACTTAGAATAATTGACAAACACATTACTCTCTTACGTGTTTACAAAAAGATCAAGTTACTTAAAACCTTTGACAACAACGACCGCACCTTTAGCCCTCCAGTCAACAAAATGTGGTACGTGGTTGGCTTGGTCGGAGCTAAAAATGGCATAGCGATCACTCTTCACATTTTGCTACTTCCCCTTGTAACTAACCGCCTTAGCACTAGTGTAAATCAACCGATACTCTTCAATCGAAAGATCAGCTAATATGTTGATTTGCAAGTTTGTACAATGATTTACCTGCAGAATTGTGAGCAATATGTGCATTACATTATTTTTGAAGATCTCGAGACCAACCTCTTTATCGCCAATGATATCGTAAGATACACCATGTGCAACGAGACACAACTAGTATATATATTTGAAATTGTCATTGGATGGATCGGTGGTAGTAATTTCATTCACGACGTCATATATGGAAGCGGATGGGATTGCTAAGAATAACAAGGCTAAAATGAAGACAATCCCCTTCATTATATTTCCTATAACATAATGAAGGAGATTGTCTTCATTTTAGGAAATATAATGAAGGGGATTGTGTTCATTTTAACCTTATTATTCTTGGCAATCCCATCCGCTATCATATATGACGTCGTCGATGAAATCACCACCGCTGATCCATCTAGTGACAATTTCGAATATATGTTCGAATTTTGGCTCGTTACACATGGCGTATCTTACGATGTCACTAGAGATTATCTAACTAGAGATAAAGATAATGTAATGCACATATTAGCTCACAATTCCGTGCTGAATCTTCTAATTATAAACTTTCAATCAAAAAATTAGTTGATCTTTCGACTAAAGAGTACCGGTCGATTTAGATTGATACAACGGCGGTTAGTTACAAGGGGAAGTTGCAAATTGTGAAGAGTGACTGCTATGCCATTTTTAGCTCCTACCTGGTCAACCACCTACCACATCTCAATGACTAGGGGACTAAAGGTATTGTTATCGTTGTTGTCAAAAATCAAGGAAATTGTGGTTCGTTACATTGATATATTTATATTCATTACCTACCGTTAATATTAAAAAGTTGATATATAATGGAAAATGCTAACGACAGCTCTAAGGGCGGTCGTTAACACGCTTTAAACTCTTGTAAATTTTGATAACCGCCTTTATGAAAATGACTAATAACCGCAATGCACAATTAATTAATACATGTTAACGACAACCCTTAGGGTTGTCGTTAGCATTTTCCTAATAACAACAACAACAACAACAACAACAACAACAACAACAACAACAACAACAACAACAACAACAACAATAATTATTATTATTATTATTATTATTATTATTATTATTATTATTATTATTATTATTATTATTATTATTATTATTATTAGTATACATAAAAAATATAAAAAAGTAAAAAAAAAAAAAATACTTGAAAGTTGATTATGGTTGGTATATGATTAAGAAAATATGATGATGAGTGATCGAACGCTAATTTTGAAAGCGTGTTGATCTATACTGTTAGAAAAAGGGGTTTGGTTTGATAATCATGGAACGGTTATTGAATCGCGAAACACTTTCCTAATTAAGTATTTCGCCCTCACAAGCCTCGGGTTTACACGAAATCTTAATTGAAATAAGACAAGAACGATTTTGTTTCTAGGCAAGAAGAAATCAAAATCAAGTATTATAGAGAATGGTTATATTTCCATATATTCATATGAAATCAACATCACATATATATGAATATGTGCGATGAAAGGACACAACCTTTCAATGTAAAATGCAACCTTTCAACGAAAAGTTAAAACCTTTTAGTCACACCTATTGGAAATATGGTGATGTTTTAACCATTTTCAATAACACAATTTCCATAACAGTATCAAGTTAACTCTTACGGACGTGTATTTCACACTCTCCTAACCCATTATAACTATAACTTGATTACTCTCGTTTTCAAGTAAATTCCAATTAACTAAAATGATTGTTGATAACACTAAAATCACCAACATATACGCTACTAAAAATTTACCACACGACACCAATGTATGTTTTTAGACCACTTTACCCTTCTATTTTTTAGTTAAATACACAATTTAATAATTTTATATTCATAAATCAAAAGAAAAATCAGGGTATTTTATTAGATGAATTGATATTATAATGACGAACTACGTGTGGGTGTGGGTGAAAATGAAAAAAGGTAAAGTGACAAAAGAGTTAAAGATGACAGAATTTTGGACGATATAAATGGTTGAAATATTGTGATTGAAAAAGGAAATGGTTGAAAGGGTAAAATGGTCACAAAAAATATGTTTCGGTGGTGTATGGTAAAATGTTAGTGGTGTAAGGATCGCTACCATTTTAAAAGTACATGAACTTACAAATTACTCTATTTGCTTATTTTTCAAATTTTAAGTTTTGTTACCGTACATCTCATCAAATTTCAACACGCAATTATAAGTTACCTCGCGCAATTACAAGTCACCGTACACAATTACAAGTCACCGTACATGTAAAAATTGAAAATTTTGAGTGCGTTTAATTATCCTTAACTTGGGACGTTAAAACAACAGTCAAACCCTAATTTTTTGATTAACTAACTTAATGTTTATTCGATTAATAAGATTACACAAAGCAAGTAGATCGTGAACGACGGTGATGTGATTACACTATCAGAACAAGAATTAGTCGAGTGTGATACATATTGCACTAAAGGTTGCGGTGGTGGTGATATACGCTACGCTTTTGAGTACATTATTAAAAATGGTGGTGGTGTCAACACGGATACGGATAATCCGTATACTCAGGGCAGAACTTAATGTATCACAAAGGGGTATCCGTCCGACCTGGATTTAACGGGAAATTTTTTTTTACACTACTGTTGACTTTGAAAATTTATTAATTTTTACATTCGCCCCATCTGTATCCATATTCAAGTTCTGCCACTGCGTATACTCACGACGATCGAGAATGTTATGGTTCTTTGAGGGTATTATTTCTTTGAAGTTTGACCGACTCGAAAAGATCTTATAGTTTTCCATTACCTGTGAGTTTTGTGAGTTTTGTAGGAAAATAATATCGTATAGTTTCCCGTTACATGTGAGTTTAGGAATATAATACTGTGCCATAATAAAATGTTTTATACTTATGCCTTGTAACTCTGTACAATTACAAATCCTATAAACAAAATGAATAACAAATAGTAGAATCAAAAGGATATTACCAAGTAACATGTTGTCTCACATAGTAAAACTGAAGCCCGTGTTTAACATGGTTTCCTTAAAACATCGTTGTTTTCTAGGGTAGAACGGTCAAAGTATTAATACTAGCGGGACTTGAACACTTCATGGAAATTTTGCCTTACTTGTTATGTAAGCTACCATATATATGTTCTGTATATAGCCAACATTGTTTGGTCCATATACGACAAGAACAAACTTTCAAACTCTTATTAATCTTACAAAACGAATATATGAACTTTAGTGTGTGTTTCAATAGAGCTAAGGTTTTTGCATCTCTTTCTTCACCTCTATAAAAGAACCACAATCTCTATTAAATTTATTAAGTAGGAGAAACTTAAAAATTGAGATAACGAGTATTAAATGTTAAATGACACTTAATTCCATAGGTTATGCGAAAGATGAGACATGACATTTATTTGCAACAAATGGTATATTTACTTACAAAATAAATTATCACATTTACTTCCAACAAGGTTAATGTACGTACGTTGACAATCAATTTTCATTCAAAACCAATTATCCCCAAAACACCCTTCCACCACCACCACAGCTCAAAAACTTCAACCAGTTATCCCCAAATTACCCTAACAGTTATCACTATAATCTCCTTCGCACTTCACTCTAACCGCTTCCGTACTTTCCGGAATGGCACTGCTTGCGCAAGTTATCTTACGTCATCTATGATAATAATAATGAAATTACTGTTGACCGGTCAAAGTAGACGGTTAAGAGAGTGATGAATACAATGAAACAAACAGGAATTGCAGAAACGTTGTTGTGGAAGTCGTTACGGTCTGTATTGATAGATTTATTGAAAAAGATTGGTGTTCTATTCAACTTTTCAACTACTTGATGAGTAATTAACTATTTATCAATATCAATAATACAGCTTCTACAGGATGGTCATATTATGATCTAAAATTCCAATATCTGACTTTTGTAGCATCTGGTAAGTGGTGTTCAATGAGGTCAACGTTGACTGACTGTATTTTATTTTATTTAATCATGAAAAGCAAGTCTCAATTGACATTAAAAGTTTTGGATATCTATTTAAGTTGACCAAGTATATAACGTAAAACAAAAGGTGCATAAAATGAAGTAATGAGATGCATTCATGTAGGTCTCTTATGTGTTCAAGATCATGCTGAAGATAGACCTTCTATAGCAAATGTTATTTTAATGCTCACAAATCAAAGTTTGGAGCTACCCGAACCAAAACGACCAGCGTTTTACATTGAGAGGAATGAAGCTAAAACAGGAGGAGATGATAATTATAATAATGTGGGAGATGGATCTGTAAATGGACAATCAATTTCGATTTTGTTGGCGAGATAAAATGATCCAGAGACACGTGTAATATACTAATATTATAGTAGTTAATGTGTCAGATTCTAGTTCAAGACTATGATATATATAACTCTCACCACTAGATATAGGAATTTGGTAAATGGGTAACCAATTTCAATCTTAGTATATGGTTTTGACAAATATCCATTGTACAAAAAAACTACGTGTGATGTTGTTACTGCCAAAGACCTATCTAGTCCTCTACCCGTTGCCTATGTTTACCAACGACTCCGAACGTAACTTAGAATAATTGACAAACACATTACTCTCTTACGTGTTTACAAAAAGATCAAGTTACTAAAAAGCTTTGACAACAACGACCGCACCTTTAGCCCTCCAGTCAACAAAATGTGGTACGTGGTTGGCTTGGTCGGAGCTAAAAATGGCATAGCGATCACTCTTCACATTTTGCTACTTCCCCTTGTAACTAACCACCTTAGCACTAGTGTAAATCAACCGGTGTCTTCAATCGAAAGATCAGCTAATATGTTGATTTGCAAGTTTGTACAAAGATTTACCTGCAGAATTGTGAGCTAATATGTGCATTACATTATTTTTAAAGATCTCGAGACCAACCTCTTTATCGCCAATGATATCGTAAGATACACCATGCGCAACGAGACACAACTAGAATATATATTTGAAATTGTCATTGGATGGATCGGTGGTAGTAATTTCATTCACGACGTCATATATGGAAGCGGATGGGATTGCTAAGAATAACAAGGCTAAAATGAAGACAATCCCCTTCATTATATTTCCTATAACATAATGAAGGAGATTGTCTTCATTTTAGGAAATATAATGAAGGGGATTGTGTTCATTTTAGCCTTATTATTCTTGGCAATCCCATCCGCTATCATATATGACGTCGTCGATGAAATCACCACCGCTGATCCATCTAGTGACAATTTCGAATATATGTTCAAATTTTGGCTCGTTACACATGGCGTATCTTACGATGTCACTAGAGATAAAGATAATGTAATGCACATATTAGCTCACAATTCCGTGCTGAATCTTCTAATTATAAACTTTCAATCAAAAAATTAGTTGATCTTTCGACTAAAGAGTACCGGTCGATTTAGATTGGTACTACGGCGGTTAATTACAAGGGGAAGTTGCAAATTGTGAAGAGTGACTGCTATGCCATTTTTAGCTCCTACCTGGTCAACCACCTACCGCATCTCATTGACTGGCGGACTAAAGGTATTGTTATCGTTGTTGTCAAAAATCAAGGAAATTGTGGTTCGTTACATTGATATATTTATATTCATTACCTACCGTTAATATTAGAAAGTTGATATATAATGAAAAATGCTAACAACAGCTCTAAGGGCGGTCGTTAACATGCTTTAAACTGTTGTAAATTTTGATAACCGCCTTTATGAAAATGACTAATAACCGCAATGTACAATTACTTAATACATGTTAACGACAACCCTTATGTGACGACCCGAAAATTTTCGAACAAATTTAAACTTAATCTTTATATGATTTCGACAAGATAAGCAAAGTCTGTAATGTGGAGCCTTAAAAACTTTAGAATTATATTCATAAACTATTTCCGACGATTCACGAACCTTTAATCGTAAATAGAAATGTTATATATAAATAACTATACATGTAAATAATTATATTATAAATTAAAATAGATTAATAAGCCATTATGTGATTTGATACTATGAAAGAAAACTTAAAACACAATTTAATATATAGAAGTTGATATATATATATATATATATATATATATATATATATATATATATATATATATATATATATATATATATATATATATACATATATATGATTGATATACATAATTAGTGATTGTATGCATATTATAATATATAATATGTATAAATATTAAACATTCAAAATGTGTATTTATTTAATATATGTCATATAAGTATTAAATATACATAATTAATAATATGTAATATCTATATATACTTACAAATAAAAATGTAGTTGTAATATTAATAAAATAAATATTTATATTAATATTAATATCAGTACTATTGTAATTAGTAGTAAAAATTCTGATTTTAGTTATTATTAAGATTATTATTACCCTTATCATTAAAATCATTATTTATATTGATGTCAGTATTATTAATATTACTAATTTAATACCCAATATATAAATATGAGATTTGATAAGCATAATTTGTTATATCAATATCATCAGTATTACTATCATTATTACTATTAATATTAGTAATAATATTTGTATTATTAATATTATTAATTTTAATATAAATGAAATAGGATATGTATATGTTATTATTAGTATTATTATCATTAATAATATTCATATTATTTTAAGAAGTATTATCAATAAAAATTAATAATAATATTGTTGTTATCATTGTTAATATCATTATAACTGATAATAAAATTTCAATTTTAGTTATTATGATTAATATTAGTATTATTATTAGATATTATTAATATCATAATTATTAATAATTATTTGTATTATTATTATAAATTATTATTATCATTATTACTGTTATTAGAAAATAATACATTTTAATATTAATAATATTATTATTATCATTTATAGTATTAATATTATCATTATTATTTATTATTATTAACATAATTATTATTATTATTTATATAATTATTAAATCATTAAAATTAATTATAAAATATAAAAATTAAGAAATTTGTACCATTTTGTTATCAGTTGCTATCGAAACTGTATTCTGTTTTTGTTTCTGTCTCAATTTGTTACATATCATATTCAATTAGTACAAATCAGAATCTCCATCTCAGGAACGATCCAAAATCTGTTTAGTGTCGATGTCAATTTTTTTTATTATTTATTATTTCTGTACGAATGCAATATCCTGTCGACACAAAATCTGCCATAAAACAATCGAATTACTTAGGGTTATTGACACACTCAATCAACTTCACACCCTCATTATCAATTATCACTTTTGCCCGTATTTATTTGATTGAATTTAACAAAAAAATCAAGAAATAAACGTACGTTCTCTGTTCTTGTTCTAATTCCCTAAAAACTTCGATTCTTGTTAAATTTTAAAATGTGTTAATGCAGATGTGTTAGAAACATTCCATTTAATCTATCTGGAAAGTTTCAAATCCCAACTTTTCATATCGAGCTCTAATTTTGGAGTCAAAGCTTTCAAAATAAAAGTCAAACATTCTGTTCTTAATAAAATTCGATTTCCTGGGGTTGTATTAAGTTAAATTGATGATTGAGGAAGTTTACATGAATGAATTAAAACCTTTTTCATGTTATAAAAATAGTCTGAAACGTTCTAAAAATTCGAAACTGAAATTGAGTTCATACGCGTTCTTGTGGTCTGTCACAGTTTTTTTTTTAATTAATATTTCACTTTTAATCCGTTTAAATCAAGTTACTCAATCTCTAATTGTTATGTATTAATTCTAAGTTCTGAAATTTAATAAATAACACATTGTTAGTTTGGGTTGATCTGTGATCGATCTGAGATTCTTGAAGAAGGAGGAAAAACATAAAAACAAGATTAAATAGATTAGAACGCGTAATAAATCAGATAAAGAGAAACAGACGGATGGTTAAGAGTAGACCTGGCAAAATGGACCCAAAGTCTTAAAAATGGGTCCATTGGGTTTACTTGAAGACCCAAATGGGTCCAAGTACATAATATAACAGATATCTTAAAGACCCAAATGGGTCCAATCACATAATACAAAAATTACTTGAAGACCCAAATGGTTCCAAATGGGTTCACTTCCAAAGATTTGTTTTTCGGAGCACGTTTTTCGGAGCGCAATTTTGGCGCGCGTTTTTCAGCGCGCGTTTTCGGCTCACGTTTTCGGCGCGCGTTTTTTGGCACGCGATTTCGGGGCCTGTTTTTGGAGCGCGATTTTGGAGCGCGATTTCGGGGCCCGTTTTCGGGGCCTGTGATGTGTGCGAGGTGTAGTACGAAATAGATTATATTTTACTACGAAATACTATAAAATACGATACAATTTACACAAGTTATTTATTTATTTATTGAATGGGATATACCTAAACCTTGCTACAACACTTATAGGCAGTGTACCTAATCGTAGAGTAGTGTAGTTTTTAGTAAGTCCGGTTCGTTCCACAGGGAGCTAGCTGAGTTTAGCGCTATAATTTTAAACTATATTTGTATATATATATATATATATATATATATATAAGTAGTATTATTATTATTATAAAAGGGGGTTTTTACCGTTTAGTGACCGGTTTGTCGATTTTATGTCTTAAGTCACAATTAAAACCTAATGTAAAATATTAAATATAAATACAACTTAATTTAAAGCGTAAAGTAAATGACGATAATTAAAAGTGCGATAATTAAAAGTGCAATAATTTAAAGTATGATAAATAAAATGACGATAAATAAAGAGCGAAGAGATATAAAATAAAGGAATTATGCTTATTTAAACTTCCGTAATCATGATGTTCGATGTGTTGATTTTAATTTATTACCATGGGTTAATTGTCCTTTGTCCTGGATTATTCGATATGTCCATCTGGTTTTTGTCCATAACAGTCCATCGGTCATAAATATAAAGTGCGAGTGTCCTCGTCAAATTACCCTTATACTCGAAGTCAAATATTCCAACTAATTGGGGACTTAAACTGTAATAAGGTTTCAATACATTGTTAATGATTACACCAGGTTATCGACTGTGTGCAATCCAAGGTTTTAATACTTTATTAACGATTACACCAAGTGTCCTTGAATGTAATCCACCCCTGTTTTAATGAGTCCATTGACTATTAATCCATTCCCGTGTCCGGTTAAATGAACGATTATTAGTATTTATAAATATCCCGCCCATCGTGTCCGATCGAGTGTATGTGGTTATTTATAAATACGTCAAATTGTAAATCTCTATATTAAATTAACGAACTATCATTCAGTTAAACAAATATAAAGCCCATTAATAGCCCATAGTCCAATTTTCACAAGTGTCGGTCTTTTATCCAAACCCCAATTATGGTCCAAAGCCCAATAACCCCGTCTTAATATTTAGTCCAACATCACGATTACTTCGGCTTAAATAAACATAATAATAACTTAGCTACGAGGCATTTATTTAAAAAGGTTGAACATAACTTACAATGAGTATTAATCGCGTAGTGTTACACGGACAGAATTTCGACTTACAAACTTAAAACATTCGCCACTATAACCTTATTATTATTAACTTAATATTAAAATTATAATTATAAAATAATTATAAATATATATTGAGAGATAGAGAGTAATTGAGAAATATGGTGTACATAAAACGTCGAGCAAACTGCCTTTTTATAGCACTTGGCCATCTCTTGGGTGCCATGTGATCGTATGGTTTTTGTTCTTTCAGGCCATGCGATCGCATGGCCAGCTGGATCCAGATATTTTGTTTAGCAAAACGTGGGCTGCTGGTTTATTTTATTATATAATATAATATATATAATTATATATATATTATATTATATTTTTGTGCATCGTTGACTTGTAATTTTAGGTCCGTTTCGTCGCGCGTTGATACTCGGCTTATGTCCCGGTTCTGGATTTTCGAACGTCCTTTCGTACGATTTAATATCTTGTACTTTGCGTTTTGCGGCTTGTACTCTTGTAATTTTTAGACGTTTCTCACCAATAATTTGAACCACTTGGATTGTACTTTGTACTTTTTAGCTTTTTGGTCGTTTGCATCTTCAAATCATCGAATCTGTCTTTTGTCTTCACCTTTTATTATTTAAACAAATATTACTTGAAAATAGAACAATTGCAACTAAAAGCTTGTCTTTCTTGAAGGATAATGCTATGAAATATGTGTTCGTTTTTAACATTATCAAATATTTCCACACTTGAGCGTTGCTTGTACTCAAGCAATATAGAACTTGAATATAACTTTACTAGAATCACTTCTTTATTCTTCACACTTTGTACATCAGTGATTTTAATACGGCAGTATGAACAATGATAGTAACGTTGTGGTTTACACTCCCACATGACTATAAAAATTTAGATCCTTTAGGAAATTGGATCTTTATGAAAACATTTGATCTTTTGAAATTTCAATATAGCTTTTACCCTAGATAAGTTTTCTAGAATAACCCTTCACCGGTGTTTGCAAAATGTTTTTGTGGGTTTTGTGGGTTTCAGATTTGAAAATTTTAGCTCAAAACTTGCTGTTTTGTGTCACCCACTTGCTAACTTTGTATTAGGAAAGCAACACGTCATGTTTACTTGTTCCGTATATTACCTTTTGGTAAACTACCGTCTGGTTGTAAAGGAAAGCGTTGAACAAGCAACTGTTAAGGCAATGTCTAATGACATGCAGATTTTCATGGTCCATAACGTGTCGGATGCAATTACTATCCTTTGTAGGAGCAATAGTAAAGATCACCCTATAGTTTTTCGGCCTGGCACAAGGTCCTGTCTTCGACCATAATATGCAACCATCGTTCTTACAGTTGACACCCGATTTGGTTCAGGTGACCTAATGAATTCCAGGTGAATTCTTAGGATTTTACGTTCAATGGTAATGAACGCATTGAAATTGGGTTTTCAGAAAACAAATTGGTTTGTAATTTTGATCAAAATATTTTCTCGTTCAAGCTCGAGTTTAGATATCATCGAATTCCATAAGTTTGAATTCTCAATCTTTAAGTTCAATCTCAAGGATTGAGTAATATCAGGCTTAATTGCTGATTTTTGATCTTTAAGGAGATTATCCTTTCTGGGGATCTGATTCATTAGTCTTATAAGCTATTTTGCATGGTGCCCCCCATTGTAGACAGATCCTCTCATGGTTAGGATAAGTCTGACCACTTGGCGACCCTGTTTGATGCTGAGGTCCGTGGATTTCCAGCTGATTTTCGAGAAAACTTTTCAAGGTTTTTCGTAGACTCTACAACTGGTCTGGACGACAACTTCCTGACCGAAATCAAGAAGCACGTGTCTTTTTCTCGGAAGACTTTACTTCCTTTTACATTCCATTTATATTATAATAAACTGGGTAAAAATGATTAATATCGTCCAAAACAAAAGTATCTTCAATTATTTGTACAATAATATGTGATATATGTTCTAAATAACTTGGTAAAATATTCCCACACTTGGCTTTTATTTTTCTTTCTTTGCCTTTTTATTCTCTTCTATTCCATTTTAAATGAATTCAAGCGTTTTGGGTTGTTTCTCAATTTATGTCCTTTTCGAGGTAACAATAATTTCGGTGTTAACACCTGGTTTTATTGTTCATAAATATGTATAAACATGATTTTGAGTTTATTTAGTTGAAAAAATTTTAAAATTTTTACTAGAAGTGGGTAGTCAGTATATAAGACTAGGGTTGTTCTTTATTATTAGAGAGCACTAGATTCTAATACAACTACTGCTTTACTAGTAAAGTTTAACGGTGGCTATTAAACCAAGTGTATAAGTCAATTTTTATTTTTTAAAACCGAAAGAATTTAATCACTTCCCACACTTAAGATCTTGCAATGTCCTCATTTGCAAGAAATCAGTAACAATTTAAATTATTGAGGGTGATTAGCTTAGAAAAATGATTAAATTTTACCAAAGTTTCCAAACATATTGTTGTTTCTTTGAATGATAAATGGTGCACATCATTTGTTCATTCCTGCAGTTCTTATTTCACATATATTTTGCATCTTGTCTTCAAAATTAGTTGCTTTTGCTGAACTTAATGCCAGTCTTTGAAAATGCGCTGTTTTACCCTGTTGTGTACATGAGATAAAATACATACACTACAAATATAAACATGCATGGTATTTTGAAATGGGACTTAATATCCCACTTTCAAATTACAAAAATGAAATATTAGTACAAAATAATAAAAATGTTAAACATTACATAAAAGTATCAAAATGTTAAATGTTTAACATAAACAGATAAAAATAATAAAAGATAAGAAATCACTAATGGAACACTATTGATTTGGATAGGGATTCCAATTCATATCATCGCTCGGGTTCCATGGTTGGTGATAGGTGTCCTGGTGCAGTGACCTGAACTTTTCCATGTTTATATATAGTAAATGAAATTGATATTTACATGATTAAGTATTTTCAACATGTTAAGCAATCAAACTTGTTAAGACTTGATTAATTAAAATAGGTTTCATGTAGACAATTGACCACCCAAGTTGACCGGCGATTCACGAACGTTAAAACTTGTAAAAACTATATGATGATATATATATGGATATGTATATAGCTAACATGATATTATGAAAAGTAAGTATCTCACTAGGTATATTAACAATGAGTTATATACATAAAATGAGACTATTGAATTATGAAACTCGAAACGATATATATAACGATTATCGTTATAGCAACGTCTTACTAAATACATATGTATCATATTATGATATATTAATTATTGGTGATTTGTGTCACCAATATGATTTAAGTGTAATTGGATTAATTTGTTAACCAAAATAACCTTGATAAATATCGAACAAGTTTGGGAAAGTGTGGAGTGCACACTTGTTTGAACTTATCTTGATTATGACGGGGGTTCGGGGGCAGCGCCCCTGATAGAGGGGTCCAAGGGGTGGCAACCCCTGGCGGGGTCCAAGGGGCAGAGCCCCTGTCTGCGATCGAGCTGCCAGGTCAGCTCGAAATTTTTTTTGTTTGGGTTAATATCGCTTTATTAAAAATGTGTTAAAATTTGATTTAAAGCTTTCAACAACATTAAATGAGATCGTTAACTTAAAGCTTTCAAAAACAACACTTACATGTAACGACTAACGATGACTTAACTAATCAGTTAAAATGAATATACATGTAGTGTATTAAGATGTATTAATACACTTTTGAAAGACTTCAAGACACATATCAAAGTAATTCTACTTAGCAAAAATGCTTACAATTACATTTCCATTCATTTTCATCAACAATTCTACTCGTAGTCATTCAGTATTCGTATCCGTATTATACACAGCTTCTAGACGTACTTACTATGAGTATATACCAATAGGAACTAGCATGGGATTCCACTCTTGATTATGTCATGCATGACTAATTAAATTTAACTTCTACCATGAACTAGTCAACTAAGTAGAACTCCTTTTAACCCCACTCACCACTCATCATTCACCACTCACCAATCAATCCATTTCACTTCCAATTCTCTTTCTAACTCCCTCTCAACACCTACACACACTTATGAACGAATTTTTCCAGTAAACTAATCATCATCTTCATCAAAAATTACTTCAAGAATCAAGCTATAATCATCATAGGAAGAACACTTCAAGAACACTTCAAAAATCCTTTCAAGTTTACTAGTTTACTTCCAAGATTTCTAATCCATTCCAAGTAATCATCTAAGATCAAGAAACCTTTGTTATTTACAGTAGGTTATCTTTCTTATTCAAGGTAATATTCATATTCAATCTTTGATTCGATTTGTATAACTATAAACTATCTTAATTCGAGTAAAAATCTTACTTGAACTTGTTCTTGTGTCATGATCCTACTTCAAGAACTTTCAAGCCATCCAAGATCCTTTGAATCTAGATCATTTCTTGTCACTTCCAGTAGATTTACCTACTAAACTTGAGGTAGTAATGATGTTCATAACATGATTCGATTTATATATATATATATATATATATATATATATATATATATATATATATATATATATATATATATATATATATATATATATATATATATATAACTATCTTATTCGAAGATTTAAACTTGTAATCACTAGAACATAGTTTAGTATATTCTAAACTTTTTCGCAAACAAAGTTAATCCTTCTAACTTAACTTTTAAAATAAATTAGACACATTTTCTATATCTATATGATATGCTAACTTAATGATTTAAAACTTGGAAACACGAAGAACACCGTAAAATCGAATATACGCCGTCGTAGTAAAATCGGGGGCTGTTTTGGTTTGGATAATTAAAAACTATGATAAACTTTGATTTAAAAGCTATTCTTCTGAGAAAATGATTTTTCTTATGAACATGAAACTATATCCAAAAATCATGGTTAAACTCAAAGTAGAAGTATGTTTTCCAAAATGGTCATCTAGACGTCGTTCTTTCGACTGAAATGACTACCTTTACAAAAACGACTTGTAACCTGTATTTTTGACTATAAACTTATACTTTTTTGTTTAGATTCATAAACTTAAGTTCCATATGAAACCATAGCAACTTGAATCACTCAAAACGGATTTAAAACGAAGAAGTTATGAGTAAAACAAAAATTGAATAATTTTGCTTGTTCTAGCTACATGAAAATTGTAATAAATTTATACAAATCATAACTTAACTAACTTATATTATATTATACATGTATTCTAACATATATTATGTAATCTTGGGATACCATAGACACGAATACAATGTTTTGACATATCATATCGACCCATCTATATATATATTTCGAAACAACCATAGACACTCTATATGCAGTAATGTTGGAGTTAGCTATACAGGGTTGAGGTTGATTCCAAAATATTATATATACTTTGAGTTGTGATCGAGTCTGAGACTTGTAGACAATGGGTCATGGATTGATCCGAGATATTATATATTGCTTTATTTCTGTACATATAACTGTGGACAACTAGTTGTAGGTTACTAACGAGGACTGCTGACTTAACAAACTCAAATCATTAAAATGTAATAAAAATGTTGTAAATATATTTTGAACATACTTTGATATATATGTACATATTTGTTATAGGTTAGTGAATCGACCCGTGGCCAAGTCTTATTTTTCGACGAAGTGAAAATCTGTAAAAGTGAGTTATAGTCCCACTTTTAACAAAATTAATATTTTTGGGATGAGAATACATGCAGTTTTATAAATGCTTTACGAAATAGACACAAGAAATCAAAACTACATTATATGGGTGAATGATCGAAGCCGAATATGCCCCTTTTTGCTTGGTAGCCTAAGAATTAGGGAACATCACTAATTTTGAGAATTAGTGCACCCCTAATTGACGCGAATCCTAAAGATAGATCTATTGGGCCTAACAAACCCCATCTAAAGTACCGGATGCTTTAGTACTTCGAGTTTTTATATCATGTCCGATGGATGTCCCGGAATGATGGGGATATTCTTATATGCATCTTTTTAATGTCGGTTACCAGGTGTTCACCATATGAATGATTTTTATCTCTATGTATGGGATGATATTTATGAAAAATAAAAATATGAAATCTTGTGGTCTATTATTACGATTGATAAATATATAGGTTAAACCTATAACTCACCAACATTTTTTTGACGTTTTAAGCATGTTTATCCTCAGGTAATTGTTAAGAGTTTCCGCTGTTGCATACTAAATTAAGGACAAGATTTGGAGTCCATGCTTATTTAATATTGTTTGAAAACTGCATTCGAAGACATATATTGTTGTGTAATATTATTGTAAACCAATATGTAATGGTCGTGTGAAAACACTATATTTTTTATTATCATTTTAAACCTTTATCGATAAAATAGAGGTTATGGTTTGTTTTAAAATCGAATGCAGTCTTTGAAAAACGTCTCACATAGAGGTCAAAACCTCGCAACGAAATCAATTAATATGGAACGTTTATAATCAATATGAACGGGACATTTCAGTTGGTATCCGAGCGTTGGTATTAGAGAACCAGAATATTGCATTAGTGTGTCTTACCGAGTTTGTTAGGATGCATTAGTGAGTCTGGACTTCGACCGTGTTTTCTTTAAAAACGGTTGCTTAACATTTTTTTTTAGAAACTATATATTATTTACATGTAAATATTATGTGATATATTAATCTCTTAACGCGTTTGATATTGTATGATAGATGTCTACCTCTAATACAAATCCCATCGACTCACCTAATAATAATGAAGAGTCGAATATATTTTGGGAAGATTCACAAATTCCCGAGGAAGAACCGAAAGAGGAAGAACCGGAAGAGGATGAACCGGAAGAAGAGGAACCGAAAGAAGAAGAGGTTTCGGAGGATGATTTATTAATACCTACAGTAAAACGATTAAATAAAATAAAATCCTCAACCAATGGACCAAAGTTAAAAATGGTCAATGGTGTTTCCGCCAAGGAAGCAAAATATTGGAAAAATTACCAATTTTTTGATGAATCGGATCCAGACGAGGATTTCGATGATGTTATAGAAATTACCCCAACTCAATTTAATAAGGCAAAAGAGAATAATAAGGGAAAGGGCATCAAAATAGAGAAACCTGATTCCAACCCCGATGAACTTTATATGTATCGTAAACGCCCGTATTTCTTAGATTTCAACAATAATTCGGGAACATCTAGGCCACCAGATTTTTCTAAACCATTTGTGAAAATGACGGCTCGTATTAGAGGACCACCATGTATCCCTAGGAAATTAGCCAAACGAACTAAGTCCGAAGAAGAAGAAACGAGTGAGTCGGAATAAAGAGTTGTAATCATGCTGGGTAATATATGTATTGTTGTGTGCTTGTACTTTTAAGATTTATGTAAAAATTGCTTATATTATTTGTTAATTATCTTTTACGAATATAATCCTTGTTTATTTTACAGTATAAAAACAAAAATGGACGTTAATGATAGACAACCAAAAATTTTAGAAGACCTACCAGGGGATATGATTGATGAAATCTTGTCTAGAGTCGGCCAGAATTCATCAGCACAATTATTTACAGCAAAATTAGTTTGTCGAACGTTTGAAAGACATTCCAGGCATGCCTTAGTTTATAAAAGGCTTTCTTTTGAAAGATGGGGCATATCACATTGGGGAGACTTTAAGTTACGCCAAGTTTTCTTTAAGGCATTTGGTGCGGGAAACCTAGATACGATTTTACGCTACGGGTTACGAACCTATTTTGACTCAACATATCCCAACATAGGACTCCGTTCTTTAGAAAGAGCTTTTAACATGCAACATAAAGAAGCATGTTATGCTTACGGGCTAATAATGTTCGCTTCTCATCAAATTGAGAAAAAGAACATTGGGTTATAACTTTTAAATAAAACCTTCTCACAAGTGACGGATTCAGTAGTTGGGGTGAGAAACAAGGTTTTTAGATTGTTACGGGGCTGTTGGGCATTACGTAACCCTCGTCCTTTTAACGACATTACAACATGTTTCCTAGCAAACGGTCACAACGATTATTTTCCACAAGATCAAGGATGGGAAATAATACTAGTAAAACCCGAATGCATGACTTGTTTCTGGACTTATGAATTACGTGTCTTTATTTCTTTTGCTAAACGACTTGCGTATTAACTAGAATTGCCTTTATTGCTGCCGAGTAGCAAAGTTATTATGTGCTATATTTCATCCTATATGTATAATAGTGGTATTGTATGTTTGTAAAATATTGTATATAAGTTGAACGTGAAATATTATTGTAATAAGTTTTTCATATAGAAGCGTAGTAGTTAAATTGTATAGTAGCTACTAAGTATGAACTTAACGGGTAGGTACTACCCGAATTAAAACTATAAAATGCTAATATGAAGAAAAAGCTTTTATAAATAAGTTCATATTATGCTACGAAATACTATTGACTACTCTTAAATTCTATATGATTAACTCAATTCTTTTGGCTATTTTTGAAGGAAATGGCACCGATGACTCGTCAGAACTTGAACATGAGTGAGGAAGATTTTCGTGTTTTCCTTGCAGCAAACATAGCCGAAGTACAGGCTGCGATGCAAAATAACAATAACTCTGGATCTACCAGTGGAACTAATTCCACAAGAAATCGTGTAGGATGCTCCTACAAAGAATTCACTGCCTGCAAACCTCTGGAATTCGATGGAACCGAGGGTCCAATTGGATTAAAACGGTGGACTGAGAAGGTCGAATCGGTGTTTGCCATAAGTAAGTGTACTGAAGAGGATAAGGCTAAGTACGCCACACATACCTTCATAGGTACTGTGTTAACATGGTGGAACACCTATCTTGAACAGGTAGGACAAAATGCTGCTTACGCACTACCGTGGTCAGCATTCAAGCACTTGATGAACGAGCAGTACCGTCCTAGAAACGAGGTCAATAAGCTCAAGGCAGAGCTTAGAGAGTTACGAACACAAGTATTCGACATTACCACGTATGAACGACAATTCATAGAGTTGTGCCTATTGTGTCCGGGAACGTTCGAAGATGGAGAAGAGAAGATCGACGCGTTTGTAAAAGGATTACCAGAAAGGATTCAAGAAAATGTGAGTTCACACGAGCCCGCTTCCATACAAAAGGCAAGTTGAATGGCTCATAAACTCATAAATCATATTGAGGGAAGAATTAATGAGCAGACGGCCGAAGAAGCCAACATGAAACAACTCAAGAGGAAGTGAGAGGAAAACAGTGACAAGAGTCACCAGTACAACAACAACAACAACAACAACAATTACAACCACAATCGCAACAACTATCTCAACAACCGCAACATAAATCACAACAACAACAATCGCAATCCCAACAACAACAATAACTACAACAAACGTCCTAACAACAACAATTACAATAATCGTCCCAACAACAATAACAACCGCAACAACAATAATAATCATAAACAGCCATGCTAAAGGTGTGAAGAGTATCACCCGGGGTTCTGCACAACATTTTGCAACAGTTGTAAAAGAAATGGTCATAGCGCGATAAAGTGTGAGGTCTACGGACCAATGTATAATAGAAATAAAGGAATAAATAATGTCGAAACGAGTAATGTTGGAACAAGTAATGTCGGAGCAAGTAATGCCAACGTATTCTATTATAAATGTGGAAAACCGGGCCACATTATTAAAAATTGCCCGAATAAGGGGAATACTAATGGGTAGGGCCGCGGAAGAGTTTTCAATTTTAATACGGCAGAAGCACAGGAAGGCCCGGAGCTTGTTACGGGTACGTTTCTTATTGACAATAAATCTGCTTATGTTTTATTTGATTCGGGTGTGGATAGAAGTTATATGAGTAGAGATTTTTGTACTAAATTAAGTTGTCCATTGACGCCTTTGGATAATAAATTTTTACTCGAATTAGCAAACGGCAAATTAATTTCGGCAGATAATATATGTCGGAATCGAGAAATTAAACTGGTTAGCGAAACATTTAAGATTGATTTGATACCAGTAGAGTTAGGGAGTTTTGATGTGATAATCAGTATGGACTGGTTGAAAGAAGTAAAAGCAGAGATCGTTTGTTACAAAAATGCAATTCGCATTATACGAGAAAAAGGAAAACCCTTAATGGTGTAGGGAGAAAAGAGCAACGCGAAGTTAAATCTTATTAGTAACCTGAAGGCGTAAAAACTAATAAGAATAGGTTGATATGCTGTGCTAGCACACGTCGAGAAAGTCAATTTCAAAGAAAGGAACATCAATGATGTTCCCGTCGCAAAAGAATTTCCCGATATATTTCTGAAAGAATTACCGGGACTACCTCCACACCGATCTGTTGAATTTCAAATAGTCCTTGTACCGGGAGCTGCACCAATAGCTCATGCTCCATACAGACTCGCACCCAGCGAAATGAAGGAACTTCAGAGTCAATTACAAGAACTTTTAGAGCGTGGTTTTATTCGACCAAGCACATCACCATGGGGAGCTCCTGTTTTGTTTGTCAAGAAGAAGGATGGTACATTTAGGTTGTGTATCGACTACCGAGAGTTGAACAAACTTACCATCAAGAACCGCTACCCACTACCGAGAATCGACGACTTATTTGATCAACTACAAGGCTCGTCGGTTTATTCGAAGATTGATTTACGTTATGGGTATCATCAAATGCGGGTGAAGGAGGATGATATTCCAAAGATTGCTTTTAGGATGCGTTACGGTCATTACGAGTTTATGGTTATGCCGTTTGGGTTGACTAACGCACCAGCTGTGTTCATGGACCTCATGAACCGAGTGTGTGGGCCATATCTTGACAAATTTGTCATTGTTTTCATCGATGACATACTCATTTACTCAAAGAATGATCAAGAGCACCAAGAACATTTGAGAAAAGTGCTAGAATTATTGAGGAAGGAACAACTGTACGCAAAATTTTCAAAGTGTGCATTTTGGTTGGAAGAAGTTCAATTCCTCGGACACATAGTGAACAAAGAAGGTATTCAGGTGGATCCAGCAAAGATTGAAACCGTTGAAAAGTGGGAAACCCCGAAAACTCCAAAGCATATACGCCAATTTTTAGGACTGGCTAGTTACTACAGAAGGTTCATCCAAGATTTTTCCAAAATAGCAAAACCCTTGACTGCATTAACGCATAAAGGGAAGAAATTTGAATGGAAGTATGAGCAGGAGAAAGCGTTTCAATTGTTGAAGAAAAAGTTAACTACGGCACCTATATTGTCATTGCCTGAAGGGAATGATGATTTTGTGATATATTGTGACGCCTCAAAGCAAGGCTTCGACTGTGTATTAATGCAACGAACGAAAGTGATTGCTTATGCGTACAGACAATTGAAGATTCACGAGAAAAATTATACGACTCACGATTTGGAATTGGGTGCTGTTGTTTTTACATTAAAGACTTGGAGGCACTACTTATATGGGGTCAAAAGTATTATATATACCGACCACAAAAGTCTTCAACACATATTTAATTAGAAACAACTGAACATGAGGCAGCGTAGATGGATTGAGTTATTGATGATTACGATTTTGAGATTCGTTACCACCCGGGAAAGGCGAATGTGGTAGCCGACGCTTTGAGTAGAAAGGACAGAGAACCTATATGGGTAAAAGCTATGAATATAATTATTCGTACTAACCTTACTAATCAAATAAAGGAGGCGCAACAGGGAGTTGTAAAAGAAGGGAATTTGAAAAATGAAATACCCAAAGGGTCAGAGAAACACCTTAATATTCGGGAAGAAGAAACTCGATAGAGAGCTGAAAGAATTTGGGTACCAAGGTTTGGAGATGTGAGAGAAAAGGTACTTAAGGAAGCACATAAAACCAGATATTTAATACATCCCGGAGCAGGAAAGATGTACAAAGATCTCAAGAAGCACTTTTGGTGGCTGGGTATGAAAGCCGATATTGCAAGATATGTAGGAGAATGCTTGACGTGTTCTAAGGTCAAAGCTGAACATCAAAAACCATCAGGTCTACTTCAACAACCTGAAATCCTGGAATGGAAATGTGAAAACATTACCATGGATTTCATTACTAAATTGCCAAGGACTGCAAGTGGTTATGATACTATTTGGGTAATAGTCGATCGTCTCACCAAATCAGCACACTTTCTGCCAATGAGGCAAGATGATAAAATGGAGAATTTGGCGTGATTATATTTGAAGGAAGTTGTCTCTAGACATGGAATACCAATCTCTATTATCTCTGATAGGGATGACAGATTTGTTTCAAGGTTTTGGCAGACATTACAGCAAGCACTGGGAACTCGTTTAGACATGAGTACTGCCTATCATCCACAAACTAATGGGCAGAGCGAAAGGATGATACAGACGCTTGAAGACATGCTATGAGCATGTGTTATTGATTTTGGAAACAGTTGGGATCGACATCTATCGTTAGCAGAATTTTCCTACAACAACAGTTACCATTCAAGTATTGAGATGGCGCCGTTTGAAGCACTTTATGGTAGAAAGTGCAGGTCTCCGATTTGTTGGAGTGAAGTGGGGGATAGACAGATTACGGGTCCGAAGATAATACAAGAAACTACCGAGAAGATCATCCAAATTCAATAACGGTTGAAAATCGCCCAAAGTCGACAAAAGAGCAACGCTGACATTAAAAGAAAAGATATAGAATTTGAAATTGGAGAGATGGTCATGCTTAAAGTTGCACCTTGGAAAGGCGTTATTCGATTTGGTAAATGAGGGAAATTAAATCCAAGGTATATTGGACCATTCAAGATTATTGATCGTGTCGGACCAGTAGCTTACCGACTTGAGTTACTTCAACAACTCACGGCTGTACATAACACTTTCCATGTCTTAAATTTGAAGAAATGTTTTGCTAAAGAAGATCTCACTATTCCATTAGACGAAATCCAAATCAACGAAAAACTTCAATTCATCGAAGAACCCGTCGAAATAATGGATCGTGAGGTTAAAAGACTTAAGCAAAACAAGATATCAATTGTTAAGGTTCGATGGAATGCTCATAGAGGACCTGAATTCACCTGGGAGTGTGAAGATCAGATGATGAAGAAATACCCGCACCTATTTCCAGAAGATTCGTCAACACCTTCAACAACTTAAAATTTCGGGACGAAATTTATTTAACAGGTAGGTACTGTAGTGACCCGAGCTTTTCCATGTTTATATATATTAAATGAAATTGATATTTACATGATTAAGTGTTTTCAACATGTTAATCAATCAAACTTGTTAAGACTTGATTAATTGAAATAGGTTTCATGTAGACAATTGACCACCCAAGTTGACCGGCGATTCACGAACGTTAAAACTTGTAAAAACTATATGATGATATATATATATATATATATATATATATATATATATATATATATATATATATATATATATATATATATATATATGGATATGTATATAGCTAACATGATATTATGAAACGTAAGTATCTCACTAGGTATATTAACAATGAGTTATATACATAAAATGAGACTATTGAATTATGAAACTCGAAACGATATATATAACGATTATCATTATAGCAACGCCTTACTAAATACATATGTATCATATTATGATATATTCATTATTGGTGATTTGTGTCACCAATATGATTTAAGTGTAATTGGATTAATTTGTTAACCAAAATAACCTTGATAAATATCGAACAAGTTTGGGAAAGTGTGGAGTGCACACTTGTTTGAACTTATCTTGATTATGACGGGGGTTCGGGGGCAGCGCCCCTGATAGCGGGGTCCAAGGGGTGGCAACCCCTGGCGAGGTCCAAGGGGCAGAGCCCCTGGCTGCGATCGAGCTGCCAGGTCAGCTCGGAATTTTTTTTGTTTGGGTTAATATCGCTTTATTAAAAATGTGTTAAAATTTGATTTAAAGCTTTCAACAACATTAAATGAGATCGTTAACTTAAAGCTTTCAAAAACAACACTTACATGTAACGACTAACGATGAATTAACGACTCAGTTAAAATGAATATAAATGTAGTGTATTAAGATGTATTAGTACACTTTTGAAAGAATTCAAGACACATATCAAAGTAATTCTACTTAGCAAAAATGCTTACAATTACATTTCCATTCATTTTCATCAACAATTCTACTCGTAGTCATTCAGTATTCGTATCTGTATTATACACAGCTTCTAGACGTACTTACTATGAGTATATACCAATAGGAACTAGAATGGGATTCCACTCTTGATTATGTCATGCATGACTAATCAAATTTAACTTCTACCATGAACTAATCAACTAACTAGAACTCCTTTTAACCCCACTCACCACTCATCATTCACCACTCACCAATCAATCTATTTCACTTCCAATTCTCTTTCTAACTCCCTCTCAACACCTACACACACTTATGAACGAATTTTTCCAGTAAACTAAACATCATCTTCATCAAAAATTATTTCAAGAATCAAGCTATAATCATCATAGGAAGAACACTTCAAAAATACTTTCAAGTTTACTAGTTTACTTCCAAGCTTTCTAATCTATTTCAAGTAATCATCTAAGATCAAGAAACCTTTGTTATTTACAGTAGGTTATCTTTTTTATTCAAGGTAATATTCATATTCAAACTTTGATTCGATTTCTATAACTATAAACTATCTTAATTCGAATAAAAATCTTACTTGAACTTGTTCTTGTGTCATGATCCTACTTCAAGAACTTTCAAGCCATCCAAGATCCTTTAAAGAAAGATCATTTCTTTTCACTTCCAGAAGGTTTACCTACTAAACTTGAGGTAGTAATGATTTTCATAACATCATTCGATTTATATATATATATATATATAACTATCTTATTCGAAGATTTAAACTTGTAATCACTAGAACATAGTTTAGTATATTCTAAACTTTTTCGCAAACAAAGTTAATCCTTCTAACTTAACTTTAAAATCAATTAGACACATGTTCTATATCTATATGATATGCTAACTTAATGATTTAAAACTTGAAAACACGAAGAACACCGTAAAACCAGATATACGCCGTCGTAGTAAAATCGGGGGCTGTTTTGGTTTGGATAATTAAAAACTATGATAAACTTTGATTTAAAAGCTATTCTTCTGAGAAAATGATTTTTCTTATGAACATGAAACTATATCCAAAAATCATGGTTAAACTCAAAGTAGAAGTATGTTTTCCAAAATGGTCATCAAGACGTCGTTCTTTCGACTGAAATGACTACCTTTACAAAAACGACTTGTAACCTGTATTTCCGACCATAAACTTATACTTTTTCTGTTTAGATTCATAAACTTAAGTTCAATATGAAACCATAGCAACTTGAATCACTCAAAACGAATTTAAAACGAAGAAGTTATGGGTAAAACAAGATTGGATAATTTTGCTTGTTGTAACTACGTGAAAATTGTAACAAATTTATACAAATCATAACTTAACTAACTTATATTGTATTATACATGTATTCTAACATATATTATGTAATCTTGGGATACCATAGACACGAATACAATGTTTTGACATATCATATCGACCCATATATATATATATATATATATATATATATATATATATATATATATATATATATATATATATATATATATATATATATATATATATATATATATATATATATATATATATATATATATATATATATCGGAACAACCATAGACACTCTATATGCAGTAATATTGGAGTTAGCTATACAGGGTTGAGGTTGATTCCAAAATATTATATATACTTTGAGTTGTGATCGAGTCTGAGACTTATAGACACTGGGTCGTGGATTGATCCGAGATATTATATATTGCTTTATTTTTATACATCTAACTGTGGACAACTATTTTTAGGTTACTATCGAGGACTGATGACTTAACAAACTCAAATCATTAAAATGTAATAAAAATGTTGTAAATATATTTTGATCATACTTTGATATATATGTACATATTTGTTATAGGTTCGTGAATCGACCCGTGGCCAAGTCTTATTTTCCGACGAAGTGAAAATCTGTGAAAGTGAGTTATAGTCCCACTTTTAACAAAATTAATATTTTTGGGATGAGAATACATGTAGTTTTATAAATGCTTTACGAAATAGACACAAGAAATCAAAACTACATTATATGGGTGAATGATCGAAGCCGAATATGCCCCCCTTTTGCTTGGTAGCCTAAGAATTAGGGAACATCACTAATTTTGAGATTTAGTGCACCCCTAATTGACGCGAATCCTAAAGATAGATCTATTGGGCCTAACAAACCCCATCCAAAGTACCGGATGTTTTAGTACTTCGAGTTTTTATATCATGTCCGATGGATGTCCCAGAATGATGGGGATATTCTTATATGCATCTTGTTAATGTCGGTTATCAGGTGTTCACCATATGAATGATTTTTATCTCTATGTATGGGATGATGTTTATGAAAAATGAAAATATGAAATCTTGTGGTCTATTATTACGATTGATAAATATATAGGTTAAACCTATAACTCACCAACATTTTTGTTAACATTTTAAGCATGTTTATTCTCAGGTAATTGTTAAGAGCTTTCGCTGTTGCATACTAAATTAAGGACAAGATTTGGAGTCCATGCTTGTTTAATATTGTTTGAAAACTGCATTCGAAGACATATATTGTTGTGTAAGATTATTGTAAACCAATATGTAATGGTCATATGAAAATGCTATATTTTTTATTATCATTTTAAACCTTTATCGATAAAATAGAGGTTATGGTTTGTTTTAAAATCGAATGCAGTCTTTGAAAAATGTCTCATATAGAGGTCAAAACCTCCAACGAAATCAATTAATATGGAACGTTTATAATCAATATGAACGGGACATTTCACCCGGTAGGCTTGATTGGGGTCGTACAGGTCAAAGGGTGGTCACATGTCAGGCTAATGTGGTGGATAGTAAGCAGGTCGAGTCGGGATGTAGTTATGTGGTACCTGATATGATAGCTGGCTCATGATCTAGTGCTGATGAACTTGCCAGCTATCGTGTTGGCGTTGTCTGGATTGCTCATACTCATTCGCGGCTCTCCACTGCTCATACTTATGATGCCTAGCCTGATTATTCATTTCCACCTCATCTACATGCTGGAAGACATCAGTATAACTATCCCTAATGACATCCCTAATGTCATCTGCTTCCTCCATCTCCTCATCCGAACCCCTCTCTACCTGTGGATGGGTGCCCTGATATGGTATTGGCATATTATGCCTCCGTTTTAGTACCTTTGCACCTTGATAAACCTGCAAGCCTATGCCCTCGGCTTGTTCCTAAATCTCTAACATCGGACCCCTATGCTCTTTATTTACACCTAAGTACTCTCCAATGAGAGTAACAAAAATACCTCCCCCTATAATACTTCCTGCTTGCATACCCTCAACAACTTTAGACAAATAGTGGCCTACGCAATAAGGAATGTTAACAAAGCTCCTCGGGTCTCGAATACACTTAAGATAGAATAAATCGTTTAGGGTCATTTTTTCTTTGTTTCTACCCCATTGTGTAATCAAGTTCGCTAAGAATCTATGTATTATCTGAATCTCTGCTCTATCAATATCTAAGTAGGAGTGTCTTCCACCCTGCGTAAATTCCCTAAATTGTGACATACGCCTCCATATGGCGTTAGCGTCAAAATTCCTATCTACTCTTTCACCTTCAGTAATTAAACTATTACAATCAGGTGTAATAACCTCAGCGGGGGTGTAGATTAATAGAGCTCTAGCCATGTCCAACATGGACATTCTGTACATTGTACCTCCTAAAAGAAATCTAATAAAACTTTTATCTCCTATCATAGTAACTTCATTATTTAACTCTATAGTGCTAAGCAATTCAACACACCATTCTCTATATATAGTTCTGCGTGTAGTAAATAAGCGAATCCAATCGTTAAATGTAGAGCTACCATACCTCTGGACTAGTAAATCCCTAACCGGTTTGGCTAGGTGAACCACTTCCAAAGGCTCCCAATCGATTACCCGAGGCATTTCAATATTTTTGTTGTAAAGAATGTGCATGTTCTTTTGAAATTTTGGGTATTCTGTCCAACAACGATCGAATCTTAGGTTGGGATGTAACTGTTGGTCATCGATAAGTGGGTGCATAATTCTCGGGTGAGGCTGAAATTGATGATAATGAGTGTAAAACAGTGGTTCCACCTCATAATATAGCATGTGTTGATCATTATGTTGTTGTTGTTCAGGTTGTGGTTCTTGATCAGGTTCTTGTTCAGGTTCGTGCTCATGTTGTCTAGACAATGATGCACCGTCCGTATCTGTATTTCTCTGCAAAACACATTAAACACAAAATTTGTGTATCCAAATATGCATTAGTGTTAGCAAAATAACAAATTAAAATAATTACAATAACATGTTTAATCCATATTAAACTTATACTCATTTTCATATTTTTATCAATTCTAAAAATTTTCAAATAAGCATATATGAAAAGGTATACAAAGTTCATAAGCATTCAACTCAATTAACATGTTAAAATAACCATTACTAGCAATTAAACAAGTTTCAAATGGCAATTACATCAATTTAATCAAGTTCATGAATTTTAGACTTAAAAAGTCCACTTTGATGCTCAAAAATCATGTTTACGATCAAAGTTTGGATCATTTAGCTACCTAAACATGTTACACTACTTAATTTAACAATAATTCATAACAAAAATCGACCATAACCTGTTTATATCAAAAAGCCTCAAATTGCTCAAGAACACAAATCCTAAATTTCTAAAAAATTTGAAGTTTAAGGCTTCAAATCATAACAAATAACATCAATCTATGTTATACAAGCATAATATACTAACAATTTGACTCTAATTATGCTAGAAATCATCAAGATTAAATTAGGTAAAATAGTTGTAATTATCACTAAAACTGAGAAATTAAAGAGTTTAGGGGTGAAATTTCTACCTTTTTGCTTCTCCACTTGAAGAAATGCATGTTTATAGCGGATTGTAGCACGAAATTTGGTTGATTTTGATGAAAAATTGAAGATTTTAGGTAAGTATGTGTGTGTTTGTTCGTGAATGTGTGTGTAAAAGTGAGGAGCAGACCAGTCGACTGAGACTTTGTAACCTGTCCAGTTTTTTAGGTCCATGCGATCGCATGGCTTTTCTGGGTAATCCCCATGCGATCGTATGGGGTCTGATAATTTTTTTTTATATATATAAAAACCTTTTACTTATAAAAACAAAAATTGAATAAATTTAAAATTTTGTTTCTTTTTAGATTGAGGGCGTTTCGGTACGTTTACCTAGTTCGTCCCTCGACTAAATTTTAAACTTTGTCATTTTGAAGCGTTGTTTTAAAAGCAAAGATTTTTGGGTTTTTTAAATGTTTTTGGCATACTTTAGATCAATAAAATTAAAAATAATGATAATAAAATTTCTCGTCCCGCCCTCGGGTAAAGCAATTTCGGTTCCACAACCTAGTCTTTAACTCACGATTAATTTTAAAAATCATATTTTTAACTTAATGAAATAAAGAACATTTTTGTTTTTAAATTCACACCAAACTTAAATTTAAAATGCATATTAAAATTTTATATAAATATTATTAATATTTATATACATTTATTTTTACAAACTTATATTTAAAAATAATATAGTTATATATTAATTTTAAAAACAGGGTAAAAATAAAATAAAAATCTTTTTGGTCTTTTATCCCACTTTAATCAATCAAATATTTACAAAAATATACGTCCCTCTTTTGGGTAAAGTAATTTTGGTTATATTACCTAGTTTTACTCTTGACGAATTTCTGAAATATTTTGAATTGATTGATTAAAGATATTTATACCTTATGAATAAACGGTAAATTTCACAGTGATGTAATAAATTTTTGTATGATATCAATAATTTCAGTTTCTCATACCTAATTTTATTGTATATCAATTTAATACTTTATAGCGAACGATTCAGCGTTTATTTTCATAAGGTTAAAAGTAATAAATAAAAACAAATAAAAACTGTACATACTTACCTGTGAGATAGAATTCTCAGAGACCTGCTTTAGCCGACTCATAGGAGAGTCATTCGATTTGGTTCTCCATATCTACATAAGCGTTACCTCGAATTTTCAATAACTTTTCTTCTAAACATATGAATGGTCCTTCTCTGCATAGAGTAACGAACTCGGTATTGGAATGTGTTTGATTGTTCAAATATTTCCCTTCGTGTGACCATTTTCCGCATTTATGACATCTTTCAAGGTGTCGTGCTCTTCTTTTTGTTGTGGATTTTGATTTTCCTTTACCAAAATATGTCTTATGATAATCTTTCCTGAGTTCTTTCCTTACTTCGTCCATTTTGCCTCTTATTAATGATACCAGTTCACTCGGGAAGATGTTATTATTACGTTTAGTAATCATAGCATGTAGTAGTAGACCATGGTTTAGATCAAAGGAATTCTTCATCTCGTAAAACCTAAAAGAAATAAAAATTCAGAATGGAGGGAGAAGACTAGTTCTTTAGGGTCTGCTAGGGAAAGACCATTCGGATTCCATTCTAGAGAACTACATGAAAACAGAACATCTAACTCTAACAGAAATTCATATTACCCTAAAAAGATTCGAATCTTCCCACACTTAGTTAGCTGTGGTGTCGAAATTGTGATTAACTTCATCTTCAACTTCCATTGGATTATCTATGTAATGTTTAACTCTGTGACCATTAACCTTAAATTCAATCCCATTTGAATTTATTAACTCTATTGTTCCGTATGGGAAAACTCTTTTGACTATGAATGGTCCAAACCATCTTGATTTTAATTTTCCAGGAAATAGCTTGAATCGCGAATTAAAAAGAAGAACTCGGTCTCCTTCCTTAAATTCTTTTGAACTTCTGATTCTTTTATCATGCCATTTCTTCATTCTTTCCTTATAGATTAACGAATTTTCATATGCCTCATGTCTTAATTCTTCTAATTCGTTTAGTTGACTTAACCATAGACGTCCGGCTTCATGTAAATCAAGATTACATGTCTTCAAAGTCCAAAATGCTTTGTGCTCAATTTCTACTGGAAGGTGACATGATTTTCCGTAAACGAGTTTAAAGGGTGTGGTGCCAATTGGAGTTTTGTAGGCTGTTCTAAAAGCCCAGAGTGCATCCTCCAATTTCATGGACCATTCCTTCGGATTTGATCCTACGATTTTCTCTAGAATACGTTTTAAAGCTCGGTTGGTATTTTCAACTTGTCCACTTGTTTGTAGATGATAAGCGGTGGAGATTTTATGAGTTACTCCATATCTTTTGAGAACTTTTTCAAGTTGATTATTACAAAAATGAGTACCCCGATCACTTATTAAAGCTTTCGGTGCTCCGAACCTTGCAAAAAGACATTTTAGGAAGTTGACTACAACTCGTGCATCGTTAGTTGGGAGAGCTTATGCTTCCACCCATTTAGATACATAATCAATGGCTACGAGAATGTAGAGATTATTATGAGATTTTGGAAATAGACCCATAAAGTCAATACCTCAAACGTCAAATACATCACATACTTGAATGACATTTTGTGGCATTTCATCACGTTGACTTATTTTTTCGGCCCTTTGACATGCATCACTGGATTTACAAAGAAGGTGTGCGTCTTTGAAAATTGTAGGCCAATAGAATCCAGCGTCGTAGACTTTTCTTGCTGTGAGTTGAGGCCCATAATGCCCTCCTGTTGGTCCTGTGTGATAATGGTTTAAGATTTGACTAGCTTCATCCCCGAATACACATCGGCGGATTATTCCATCGGGAGAACTTTTAAACAAATGTGGATCTTCCCATAAATAGTGTTTTATATCACTAAAGAATTTCTTTCGTTTTTGGTACGACAACCCTTTTTCAAGGAATCCACATACTAAGTAGTTTGCATAGTCTGCAAACCATGGAATTTCATTATAATCGATCTTCAATAGATATTCATCCGGAAAGTTGTCTTGTATAGCCGATTCATTTAGAACTTCTAATTCAGGATTTTCAAGGCGAGAAAGATGATCAACTGCGAGATTTTCTGCTCCCTTTTTGTCTCGGATCTCAATATCAAACTCTTGTAAGAGTAAGATCCAACGGATTAATCGTGGTTTGGCCTCTTGTTTTGAAAATAGATATCTAAGAGCAGAATGGTCGGTATAGACCACTGTTTTAGCTAGAACGAGATATGAACGAAATTTGTCAAAAGCAAAGACAATAGCAAAGAGTTCTTTTTCAGTAGTTGTGTAATTCGTTTGTGCTCCTTGTAACGTCTTACTAGCGTAATAAATAGGTTGAAATCGTTTTTCAATCCTTTGTCCTAAAACGGCTCTCATTGCAAATTCACTTGCATCGCACATGAGTTCAAATGGTAGATTCCAATTTGGAGTTATCATGATAGGCGCATTAGTGAGTTTTTCTTTAAGAATATTAAAAGATTTGATGCATTCATCCAAAAAGATGAATGGAGCATTATTTTCTAGGAGTTTATTCATAGGAGTGGCAATTTTAGAAAAATATTTTGTGAAACGTCGGTAAAAACCGGCATGCCCTAGAAAACTCCTAACTCCTCTAACATTGGTGGGATGTGGAAGTTTAGCAATCACATCTACTTTAGCTCTATCCACTTCAATTCCTTCCTTTAAAATTTTATGACCAAGAACGATGCCTTCTTTAACCATGAAATGGCATTTCTCCCAATTAAGTACTAGATTTGATTGCTCGCATCTAATAAGCATTCGTTCAAGATTTACTAGACATGTTTCAAAAGTATCACCGAAGACTGAAAAGTCATCCATGAAAACTTCCATGCATTCTTCTATCATGTCGTGAAAAATTGCCATCATGCACCTTTGAAAGGTTGCAGGGGCGTTGTAAAGTCCAAATGGCATGTGTTTGTAAGCAAAAGTACCATAAGGGCACGTGAACGTGGTTTTCTCTTGGTCCTCGGGTGCAATTGGAATTTGAAAGTATCTGGAGAAACCGTCAAGAAAACAATAGTAACTGTTTTCGGCTAATCTTTCTAACATTTGATCAATGAAAGGTAAAGGAAAGTGATCTTTTTTGGTGGCGTCATTTAATTTTCTATAATCAATACAAACTTACCATCCTGTTACAGTCCTAGTAGGAATAAGCTCATTTTTTTCATTTGTAATGACAGTCATGCCACCCTTCTTAGGTACACATTGAACTGGGCTTACCCATAAACTATCAGAGATTGGATAAATTAAACCTGCATCTAGCAGTTTAATTATTTCTTTCTTAACAACATCTTGCATATTTGGATTTAGTCTTCGTTGGCGTTGCACATATGTTTTATGACCTTCTTCCATAAGGATTTTATGTGAGCAATACGAAGGACTTATACCTTTAATGTCATGAATCTTCCATGCAATAGCTGGTTTGTGAGTTTTTAGCACAGAAATGAGTTGCGATTTTTCATTTTTCGTAAGAGAAGACGATATTATTACAGGCAATTCAGATTCACCATGTAAATAAGCGTATTCCAAATGGTTTGGAAGTGGCTTTAACTCTAATATCGGTGGTTCTTCTATCGATGATTTGTATCGATATCTGTCTTCCTCTTTTAGCATTTGAAGTTCTTCTGTTGTTGGTTCGTAATCATTAGCCATAAGTGCGGCTAACATTTCAGCTTCATCAATTGGTTCAGTCCCTTCTCCTAAAGAACATTCTCCTGTTCCTTGTAATTCTAGAAATTCTTCTAACAATTCTGCATGTGAATCTATAGTTTGAATATAATAACATGTATCATCTGCAGATTGCGGTTGTTGCATGGCTCTATCAGCAGAAAAGGTAACACTCTTGTCCTCTATACTTAGGGTCAGTTTCTTACCAAACACGTCTATTATTGCTTTAGCCGTGTTTAAGAATGGTCTTCCTAATATGAGAGGAACTCGAGAATCTTCTTCCATGTCCAGAATAATAAAGTCTACTGGAAATACTAAAGTACCAACTTTAACTAGCATGTTCTCCATTATCCCTCTAGGATATTTTACTGATCGATCGGCTAGTTGTATGCTTATTCTTGTTGGTTTCAATTCTCCAAGGTCTAGTTTAGCGTATAATGAATATGACATTAAATTTATACTAGCACCTAAGTCTGCCAATGCTTCTATTGAACTAAGACTGCCCAGAAAATATGGAATTGTGAAACTTCCTGGACCTGATAATTTTTCTGGTAGTTTATTCAACAGCACTGCAGAACAATTAGCATTCATAGTAACAGCCGAGAGTTCTTCCATTTTCTTTCTATTTGTGATTAGATCTTTCAGGAATTTAGCATATCTTGGCATTCCTGAAATCACATCAATGAAAGGAAGATTGACATTTATTTGTTTAAACATATCCAAAAATTTGGATTGCTCGGCTTCAAGTCTTTCTTTTCTCATTTTACTCGGGTAAGGAAGCGGTGGTTGGTATGGTTTAACATAAGGCTTTACCTTAACTGTGTTATCTTCATTAACCTTTTCAACTACCGGTTCCGTTTCCTTCTCTTGCTCAAGCTGTGGTGCTTGTGGAGTAGGAATAGAGTCATCAGAAATTACAGGTATTTCAGGTGGTTTAAGTGTAATACCACTTTTCATGGTAATGGTTTTAGCTGTTTCATTTCGGGGGGTTAGCATTTGTATCACTAAGTAGACTCCCTGGTTTTCTTTCACCTATCAACCTTGCTAGGTTGCTCACTTCTTGTTCCAGATTTTGGATAGAAGCTTGTTGATTTCTAAATGCTTGAGCATTTTGTTCATTAGTTTGTTTATGAGATGAAAAAAACTGCGTTTGAGATTCAACTAGCTTCGACATCATGTCTTCTAAATTTGGCTTTTTATCATCGGTTTGTGGTGGTTTATTTGGAAAAATAGGTCTTTGCTGGTTGTGAGTATTGTTAGATACTTGTTGATTGCTAGGACCTTGTTGGTTGTTGTATGGAACATTTCGGTTATAATTCTAATTTTGATTGTAGTTTGGTCTTGGCGGTTGATAATTATTTTGATAATTATTTTCAGGCCTTTTGTTCATGTATGAAACATTCTCTCTTTGTTCCATTGTTTGTTCAATACTGAGACAATCTTTTTGTCAAATGTGGTCCTCCACACTGCTCACAACTAATTCGTATTGCGTGAATATCTTTAGTCATCTTTTTCATTCGTCCCTCGAAAGCATCTAACTTTGCGGAAATGGAGTCAAAGTCATGGCTAGAATCGGCTCTAGCCGCTTTAGATGAACGAGGAATATCTTTTTCATGGTGCCACTCATGTGAGTGGGAAGCAGTGTTATTAATTTTTTTGTAAGCTTCAGTTGCGGTTTTCTTCATAATGGAACCACCGGCTGCTATGTCGATGTCTATTCGTGTAGTAATGTCGCATCCTTGATAGAATATTTATACTATTTGATAAGTGTCTAAACCATGTTGAGGACATCCTCTCAACAACTTTCCAAATCTTGTCCACGCCTCATATAGAGTTTCATTTGGCTTTTGTGTGAACGTAACAATTTCTCCTTGAAGTCTCACGGCTTTAGATGCCGGAAAGAATCTTTTAAGAAATTTCTCAACTAAAACATCTCATGTATCAATTGCCCCTTCAGGTAACGATTCTAACCAATCTTTGGCTTCTCCCTTTAAAGTCCAGGGAAATAACATGAGATAGATCTGTTAATCCTCAACTTCTCTGATTTTAAATAGAGTACAGATCCTATTAAAGGTTCGAAGATGTTCGTTTGGATCTTCCTTCGGTGTACCACTAAATTGGCATTGATTAGTTACCATGTGTAGGATTTGTCCCTTGATTTCATAATCTGGCGCATTAATGTCTGGTTGAGTAATGGCATGACCTTGGCCAGTGCGTGTAGCTCTCATTCGATCTTCCATACTTAGAGGTTCCGGATTTTCCATGATTGAATTTGTTGAATCTGAATCACTAGAGGATTCTGATTTAATGGTTTCTTCCTCGACAATCTCTAGTTGAATGATTTGTGGTTCAGGAGGAATGATTAGTGGTTCAGGATCTCTGAATAGTCCTTGAATATCCTCTGGGTTCTCAATTGTGAGGTCGGGTTCAAAAAATGGATTATCGAAAATTTGAATTGGAGTACTTGGTTGACTAGATGACGATTCTAAAGAAAAATTAACTACGACAATATTGGATATATGTCTTGATCGAGTTACAGGAGGTGAACGTATGAAAGGTGGTGAACGTTTTGCTCGGTGCATTCACAGAATATCCTATTAGTTATGAAAAATAAAAAATTATATAAGTTATCAAATTTATAGACTTTTCTGATTTTGCCCACGTTCCGAATAGCCAATAGATGCAGCAGGTAGCCAGGACCCTTTAAATCGGAAGCCCACAACTCGCCACTAACAAATCCAACTATTACTACGAACCAGAAAATTTTGGATGTCTAAAAATTTAACCGCTTAAAATAATTTTTCATCGAAATTTTGAAGATAAAATCTATGTCCTAAAAACTAGAGCGTAGAAATGAGAAAGAGAAAGAGTGCGTCGAAAAACGTCGAAAAATAAAAGGTCGAAAAATAAAAATAATAAAGTAAAGCGTCGAAACTTAAAAGTCTAAAAACTAAATATTAAAAATTGCGTCTAAAGGAATTAAAACTTAAAAGAAATTCTATATCCAAAACGGCAATAACTTAATAGGCACTAAAATATATTTAGAACTAGAGCGATAAGTGACGTCGTAAAATTCTAAAGCGCCTAAATCTTAATCTAAAGAAAAAGCACTTAAGGGATTTTATGGCAAAGCCTAAAAATCTAGAAATAAAAATAACTATGGCAAAATACTAAGTTTAAAACTAATTACGAACGATAAAAATACAAATTACAAATTAAAAGATCAAAATATACAATTTATAAAAAGAGACAAAAAAATTGATAAAATTACTTATTTTTATAAAAATATTATTTTTATATTATTATTTTATAAAAGTATTAATTTATATATTAATAAAACTAATTAACACTTAAATTAAACAAAACTTAAACTAATTAATATTTAAATAAAACCCTAATCTAATTAATTAATAATAATAATAGAAACTGTAACCCTAATCCTACTGTACGAGGTTCAGACCCTGTCAGCTTACCTCATGCGAACGCATGAGTTTTCTACACTGCAGCCATGCGATCGCATTTCTTGCAGATTCAGATAAGATGCAGGCTCAGATTTTGCAGGTTCACCTCGTGTAATTTTTTTTTTTTTTTTACTTTATAATCTTTACCAAATTAATATAAGTAATATTTATAATCTTATATTTTTAAGAACTAAAAAAAATACTTTTATACTTTATATAAAAAAAATATATTTTCTTTTTATCTAAACACTTAAATAGAGATATATATATATATACTTTTTTTTATATATTTTTGTATTTTTATGTTTAAAACTTCTTATATTTTTACAAAAATAGATTAAAAACTAAATATATTTTTTTATAGCGTTTCGCTTTCGGCGTTGTTGAGTTCCCTGGCAGCGGCGCCAAAAATACTTGATGTGTGCGAGTTGTAGTACGAAATAGATTATATTTTACTACGAAATACTATAAAATACGATACAATTTACACAAGTTATTTATTTATTTATTGAATGGGATATACCTAAACCTTGCTACAACACTTATAGGCAGGTTACCTAATCGTAGAGTAGTGTAGTTTTTAGTAAGTCCGGTTCGTTCCACAGGGAGCTAGCTGAGTTTAACGCTATAATTTTAAACTATATTTGTATATATATATATATATATATATATATATATATATATATATATATATATATATATGTATATATATATGTATATATATATATATATATATATATATATATGTATATATATATATATATGTATATATATATATATGTATATATATATATATATATGTATATAAGTAGTATTATTATTATTATAAAAGGGTGTTTTTACCGTTTAGTGACCGGTTTGTCGATTTTATGTCTCAAGTCACAATTAAAACCTAATGTAAAATATTAAATATAAATACAACTTAATTTAAAGCGTAAAGTAAATGACGATAATTAAAAGTGCGATAATTTAAAGTACGATAAATAAAATGACGATAAATAAAGAGCGATGAGATATAAAATAAAGGAATTATGCTTATTTAAACTTCCGTAATCATGATGTTCGACGTGTTGATTTTAATTATTGCCATGGGTTAATTGTCCTTTGTCCTGGATTATTCGATATGTCCATCTGGTTTTTGTCCATAACAGTCCATCGGTCATAAATATAAAGTGCGAGTGTCCTCGTCAAATTACCCTTATACTCGAAGTCAAATATTCCAACTAATTGGGGACTTAAACTGCAATAAGGTTTCAATACATCGTTAATGATTACACCAGGTTATCAACTGTGTGCAATCCAAGGTTTTAATACTTTATTAACAATTACACCAAGTGTCCTTGTATGTAATCCACCCCTGTTTTAATGAGTCCATTGACTATTAATCCATTCCCGTGTCCGGTTAAATGAACGATTATTAGTATTTATAAATATCCCGCCCATCGTGTCCGATCGAGTGTATGTGGTTATTTATAAATACGTCAAATTGTAAATCTCTATATTAAATTAACGAACTATCATTCAGTTAAACAAATATAAAGCCCATTAATAGCCCATAGTCCAATTATGGTGCAAAGCCCAATAACCCCGTCTTAATATTTAGTCCAACATCACGATTACTTCGGCTTAAATAAACATAATAATAACTTAGCTACAAGACATTAATTTAAAAAGGTTGAACATAACTTACAATGAGTATTAATCGCGTAGTGTTACACAGACAAAATTTCGACTTACAAACTTAAAACATTCGCCACTATAACCTTATTATTATTAACTTAATATTAAAATTATAATTATAAAATAATTATAAATATATATTGAGAGATAGAGAGTAATTGAGAAATATGGTGTACATAAAACGTCGAGCAAACTGCCTTTTTATAGCACTTGGCCATTTCCTGGGTGCCATGCGATCGCATGGTTTTTGTTCTTCCAGGCCATGCGATCGCATGGCCAGCTGGATCCAGATATTTTGTTTAGCAAAACGTGGGCTGCTGGTTTATTTTATTATATAATATAATATATATAATTATATATATTATATTATATTCTTGTGCATCGTTGACTTGTAATTTTAGGTCCGTTTCGTCGCGCGTTGATACTCGGCTTATGTCCCGGTTTCGGATTTTCGAACGTCCTTTCGTACGATTTAATATCTTGTACTTTGCGTTTTGCGGCTTGTACTCTTGTAATTTTTAGACGTTTCTCACCAATAATTTGAACCACTTGGATTGTACTTTGTACTTTTTAGCTTTTTGGTCGTTTGCGTCTTAAATCGTCGAATCTGTCTTTTGTCTTCACCTTTTATTACTTAAACGAATATTACTTGAAAAAAGAACAATTGCAACTAAAAGTTTGTCTTTCCTGAAGGATAATGCTATGAAATATGTGTTCGTTTTTAGCATTATCAGCTCGTTTTCGGGGCGCGATTTCGGCGCGCGTTTTTTGGCGCGCGTTTACGACGAGCGGTTTCGTCGCGCGTTTTCGACGCCCGTTTTCGTCGACCGTTTTCGGCGCGCGTTTTTGGCGCGCGTTTTCGCCGCTCGTTTTCGCCGCGCGTTTTTCGGCGCGCGTTTTCGGCGCCCGTTTTCGGCGACCTTTTTCGGCGCTCAATTTCGGCGGGCGATTTCGGGGCGCATTTTCGGCGCCCCATTTCGGCGCGCGTTTTCGTCGCCGGTTTTCGGGGCTCGTGTTCGGAAGAGATACATCAAAAAATACAAACAAGAAACTTTTTACTAGCCCGACCCAACCGACCCGGGTCTTGACCGAACCCGACCCGGGTCTCGACCCAACCCGTTCGACCCATTTTAATTCTGACCCGTTTCGACCCATGACCCATTTCGACCCATGACCCATTTCGACCCGAACCCATTTGATCTTTAACCCAATCCGACCCATCTCGACCCGTTTGCCAGGTATAGTTAAGAGGTTGTGTCGGGTATCGAGAGGTCTGGGGTTCGAGCTACGCATGGGCTGTTTTTTTTTTTTTTTTGAATTCATTGTTTTTGAGGTAGTCTTTATTTATTTATTTATCATTGTTATTCTTTTTACTCATTAATATTAATTATTATGACTAATATTATTAATATGATTATTATTGATAAGATTGTTATTGTTAAGTATTATAATTATTATTACTACTAATATCATATTTATATATATAAATATTAGGGACAATATTATCACTAGTATTAATAAGTATCATAAATATTATTATTATCATTATTAATATAGTATTAATATCATTATTAGGATTATGATTATTATTATTATCATTAATATTTTTATCATTAAAAATTAATACTTGTATCATTTTATGAATAATAATATTATTACTAATATTATAATTATTATTAGTAATACAATTAATATTAAAAGTATCATAATCATTATTATTATTATCATTATAAGTACGATTATTTATATTATAATGAGTGTTATTAATATGTAATCACTAAAATTATTATTACAATATCATTAACCGAAAAATTTATATTTTACTGTTATTATTATAAATATCATTATTAATATCATTAATATAATTATTAGCAATAATATCTTATTTAGTAATATTAAGTATTATGATTATTATCATTTTTATCATAGTATTATTAAAATTACTATTCTTAACAAACAAATGATATATACATATATAAAAATATATTTAATACATATAACATAACGAAAAGTAATATTTTATATAACAAAATAAATATATGAAACATATATATTATTAATATAAAAAGTATATATAACTAATAAATTTATATATATTGTTCGATTACAACTATGTATATTAATAAATATACAAATGATATAGGTTCGTGAATCCGAGGCCAACCTTGCACTTGTTCAATGACGTCATATGTATTTTTACTACGAAATACAGTATAGTGAGTTTCATTACTCCCTTTTTATATATATTTTTGGGACTGAGAATACATGCGCTGATTTTACTAATGTTTTACGAAATAGACACAAGTGATCAAAAACTACATTCTATGGCTGGATTATGAATATTGAATATCACCCCTTTTTAGCTTGGTAACCTAATAATTAGGAAACGGGTATGGCCCCTAATTGACGCGAATCCTAAAGTTAGATCTATGGACCTCGACAAGTCCCATCCGGGGTACGGATGCTTTAGTACTTCGAGATTATGATTATTATACAGACGAGAGGTTCTGTTTGGGGATATTCTATGCATTAAAGTTAAGTCGGTTATCAAGAGTTCACCATATGAATGATTTTTAATTCGCGGGTTACGCGTGTTATTTTGTACTCGGGTTACGTGTACAATTAATTATATGAAATCTTGTGGTCTATTAAAAAGATGGAAATGAATGTTTATGATAAACTAATGAACTCACCAACCTTTTGGTTGACACTTGAAAGCATGTTTATTCTCAGGTTTGAAAGAAATCTTCCGCTGTGCATTTGCTCATTTTAGAGATATTACTTGGAGTCATTCATGGCATATTTCAAAAGACGTTGCATTCAAGTCGTTGAGTTCAACAAGATTATTATTAAGTCATTTATAGTTTGATATATTATGAAATGGTATGCATGCCTGTCAACTTTCGATGTAATGAAAGTTTGTCTTTTAAAAACGAATGCAATGTTTGTAAAATGTATCATTTAGAGGTCAAATACCTCGCGATGTAATCATATGTTATTGTATTCGTCCTTATGGATTAGGACGGGTCGCTTCACCTTAGGGTTGTCGTTAGCATTTTTCTAATAATAATAATAATAATAATAATAATAATAATAATAATAATAATAATAATAATAATAATAATATTATTATTATTATTATTATTATTATTATTATTATTATTATTAATATTATTATTATTATTATTATTATTATTATTATTATTATTATTATTATTATTATTATTAGTATACATAAAAAATATAAAAAAGTAAAAAAAATAAATAAATACTTGAAAGTTGATTATGGTTGGTATATGATTAAGAAAATATGATGATGAGTGATCGAACGCTAATTTTGAAAGCGTGTTGATCTATACTTTTAGAAAAAGGGGTTTGGTTTGATAATCATGGAACGGTTATTGAATCGTGAAACACTTTTCTAATTAAGTATTTCACCCTCACAAGCCTCGGGTTTACACGAAATCTTAATTGGAATAAGACAAGAACGATTTTGTTTCCAGGCAAGAAGAAATCAAAATCAAGTATTATAGAGAATGGTTATATTTCCATATATTCATATGAAATCAACATCACATATATATGAATAGGTGCGATGAAAGGACACAACTTTTCAATGTAAGATGCAACCTTTCAACAAAAAGTTAAAACCTTTTAGTCACACCTATTGGAAATATGGTGATGTTTTAACCATTTTCAATAACACAATTTCTATAACAGTATCAATTAACTCTTACGGACGTGTATTTCACACTCTCCTAACCCGTTATAACTATAACTTGATTACTCTCGTTTTCAAGTAAATTCTAATTAACTAAAATGATTGTTGATAACACTAAAATCACCAACATATACGCTACTAAAAATTTACCACACGACACCAATGTATGTTTTTAGACCACTTTACCCTTCTATTTTTTAGTTAAATACACAATTTAATAATTTTATTTTCATAAATCAAAAGAAAAATCAGGGTATTTTATTAGATGAATTGATATTATAATGACGAACTACGTGTGGGTGTGGGTGAAAATGAAAAAAGGTAAAGTGACAAAAGAGTTAAAGATGACAAAATTTTGGACGATATAAATGGTTGAAATATTGTGATTGAAAAAGGAAATGGTTGAAAGGGTAAAATGGTCACAAAAAATATATTTCGGTGGTGTATGGTAAAATGTTAGTGGTGTAACGATCGCTACCCATTTTGAAAGTACATGAACTTACAAATTACTCTATTTGCTTATTTTTCAAATTTTAAGTTTTGTTACCGTACATCTCATCAAATTTCAACACGCAATTAAAAGTTACCTCACGCAATTACAAGTCACCGTACACAATTACAAGTCACCGTACATGTAAAAATTGAAAAATTTGAGTGCGTTTAATTATCCTTAACTTGGGACGTTAAAACAACAGTCAAACCCTAATTTTTTGATTAACTAACTTAATGTTTATTCGATTAATAAGATTACACGAAGCAAGTAGATCGTGAACGACGGTGATGTGATTACACTATCAGAACAAGAATTAGTCGAGTGTGATACATATTGCACTAAAGGTTGCGGTGGTGGTGATATACGCTACGCTTTTGAGTACATTATTAAAAATGGTGGTGGTGTCAACACGGATACGGATAATCCGTATACTCAGGGGCAGAACTTAATGTATCACAAAGGGGTATCCGCCCGACCTGGATTTAACGGGAAATTTTTTTTTTACACTACCGTTGACTTTGAAAATTTATTAATTTTTACATTCGCCCCATCTGTATCCAGATTCAAGTTCTGCCACTGCGTATACTCACGAGGATCGAGAATGTTATGGTTCTTTGAGGGTATTATTTCTTTGAAGTTTGACCGACTCGAAAAGATCTTATAGTTTTCCATTACCTGTGAGTTTTGTAGGAAAATAATATCGTATAGTTTCCCGTTACATGTGAGTTTAGGAATATAATACTGTGCCATAATAAAATGTTTTATACTTATGCCTTGTAACTCTGTACAATTACAAATCCTATAAACAAAATGAATAACAAATAGTAGAATCAAAAGGATATTGCCAAGTAACATGTTGTCTCACATAGTAAAACTGAAGCCCGTATTTAACATGGTTTCCTTAAAACATCGTTGTTTTCTAGAGTAGAACGGTCAAAGTATTAATACTAGCGGGACTTGAACACTTCATGGAAATTTTGCCTTACTTGTTATGTAAGCTACCATATATATGTTCTGTATATAGCCAACATTGTTTGGTCCATATACGACAAGAACAAACTTACAAACTCTTACTAATCTTACAAAACGAATATATGAACTTTAGTGTGTGTTTCAATAGAGCTAAGGTTTTTGCATCTCTTTCTTCACCTCTATAAAAGATCCACAATCTCTATTAAATTTATTAAGTAGGAGAAACTTAAAAATTGAGATAATGAGTATTAAATGACACTTAATTCCATAGGTTATGCGAAAGATGAGACATGACATTTATTTGCAACAAATGGTATATTTAATTACAAAATAAATTATCGCATTTACTTCCAACAAGGTTGTACGTACGTTGACAATCAATTTTCATTCAAAACCGATTATCCCCAAAACACCCTTCCACCACCACCACAGCTCAAAAACTTCAACCAGTTATCCCCAAATTACCCTAACAGTTATCACTATAATCTCCCTCGCACTTCACTCTAACCGCTTCCGTACTTTCCGGAATGGCACTGCTTGGCAAGTTATCTTACGTCATCTATGATAATAATAATGAAATTACTGTTGACCGGTCAAAGTAAACGGTTAAGAGAGTGATGAATACAATGAAACAAACAGGAATTGCAGAAACGTTGTTGTGGAAGTCGTTACGGTCTGTGATGCGTTGAAACGGTACCTTTATTTATGAACGGATTTGAGTTATTTTGTTACACGAATTGATTTATTGTATATGTGGTGTTTTAATGAATTCAGGTTAATTTCACACATATATAGGCAACTAGTCCTATTCGCGTAGTTTAGTTTGTTGGTAAATCCGGTTCGTTCCACAGGGAGACAGTGTTAAATAGTTTTTAATAGTCTTTGAAGTTAAACTTATTTAAAATGGGTTTTGGATTAGGAATTTATAATACTACATAATAATAATAATAAAATATAACTTAATCTTAATTTAATTATATTACTTATTAATTTATACGAATACATTATTTATAATTATTAACTTAAAAGTGAATTAATTGAAATTATACTAATTGTGATCTAAATAAGTTTATTACTAAATGATAATTAATAAAATAATAACTTTTAATAAAACTTAATTGATTAGAATTTTGTTTTGAACAATAAATTATAATACAAATTTATTTAAATTAACTACATAATAAAAATGAATTATAAGAAATTATAATAATTAAACTAATTATAAATTAATTACTTTAGAATAATAATAAAAGATTTAATTTAAAACCTTGACATTTAAATAAATTCGGAACAGTGCTGATATTACACGTACGCGTTTCGCGTACAACTATACGCGTTCCGCGTATAATTTTGAAGGTACGCGTTTCGTGTAATGTATACGCGATACGCGTAAGTTATATTCGATGTGACAAACAGTTCTGGTACAAATTCGAGTATTTTGATGTATATTTTTATTTTTAGTGAATAATAATAATACGTAAATAATAATAATAATAATAATAAGTATTTTACAATGTATAAATAAATGGAAGTGTTTACTTAAATGTGTCACCTATAGATCCATGGATTGTTTTGAGTTTAATCCCTATTAAAATGTTTTAGTATAAAACTTATATTTTTCTTTCGAATAAATATAAAGTTATGACTAACTAAATTCAATCTAATTTTCATCGGATCTTATTTTAGATAGTTACTATTCCCCAAGTATTTAAATTGAGACCCAACCCAGTTTTGACTTTCGCCAAAACCCAAATCATAACGGTTTCCCTTTTTACAATTTCACTATTATATGACTAGTGATATTACCCAAACCACCGAAATTTACTTCTAATTTAGTGTTAATAAATTATTCATAAGTTCGTCTAGATCACTTTTAATGTTGAAGCTTAATTTATATAGATAAAAATGACTTTCGTTATTTAAATCTAATAAATTAAGTGACAAGGGTTAAATATCCAGGTACATAATAATGGTTCTTTTAATTAGGCACAATATTAAAAATACTTAAGTTACATTTTAATTTTTACAAATGATAACAATCCATTTCACTAGGGGCTTTACATCTAAGCAAACACTAGGGAAATTAGCTACTCATTATACTAGGGTAAACATGAAAATATAAATATACAAACATAATAATAACGATAAAAATTGATAACGATAATTTTAATAGGATATACTTACAAAAATCTTCACTTTCATTTACTTTAAACGGTAGATAATTACAATAACAACACCCCTTTGCACTCGTACAATAATACCCTTAATCACGAACAATACACCCTTAAAACTGAAACTATCCTAAAAATTGAACCTTGGAACTGAAATTAATACGGTGTACTTGGTAAAAATAAAAAGACTAATAAGTTGATGTAGTATCTCTCTCTATCCCTCTCTGTATTATATGGAATTGTGTACTGACTTAAAATTGTGCACACTTCTGCACTGTCTTCCATCTGTATATATTTATCTCTTCAAAGTAGTAGGTGAAGTGTATTACTTCTATAAATCTGAAAAGATACTAAAGTTGTAATATTATACCCAAAAAGCGACCGTCCCATTTGTAATTCAGATCTGATTCTGGTCTCGAGATTACGCGTTTCGCGTAGAACATCACACGATCCGCGTAGGGCTAAAATACTACGCGTTTCGCGTAGAAAACCACACGATCCGCGTAGGAGTAATCGACAGTTTTCTTAGTTTTATTTTTTCGTTTGTTCTTTGTTCACCCCGTGTTGACGTATATCAACTTGGAACTTTCTTTTGAACTCTTTTTTTCTTCGATCATCTTGAACTTGCATTCGGGTAAACATTATCTTGATATATATTTGGTTTAAATCCGTCGTTTTATCATTGTTTTATCATCGTTTCTTCAAACTTCAAGCCCGTGTTTACTTTTGTCGTTTTTCTCGTGAATTATGCATTTGAATGTCTTCGTTTCGGTAAAAGCCAATGAAATATAAATGATATTGCGTCGAAATATATGTATGTTTAAAGCAATATCAAAATACCCCACACTTGAACGTTGCTTGTCCTCAAGCAATTACATCTTTTAGATAGAATCGGAACATTACATATTTTTCCATATCGAACATTAAATCACACAACACACGCTACACGAAATGAAACACACGCTATATGGAATAATTTGGAAACACTACACAATATTTATTGGATCACCCGCACACCACACAAAATGAAATTCTGACAACAGAAACAAAATAGAAACTCGTGATTAAGGTTTAAAAATTTGGATCCTTAGGGAAAATTGGACCTTGTGAAAACGTTTTATGTTTTTATAAAATGGCATGCTAGTTTTTACACTAGACACGTTTTCCGGTTTTAACCTCAAATTCCGGTTGAGGGTAACTGAAAACCGTAGTCTCAGTCGGCGATTAGCAACCTATCCTCCCCCATAATTGAAGTATCATGGAACTTGAAACCGAATGTCCTAAAAATGGTTTTACACAATATAATTCATAAAATAGCACAAGTTTTAGAATAAAACTATATCGTGTCCAAATATCATCGGTGAACCATGAGTTTGTACACCTCAATTTGTTATGACATATGTATGTTGACCGCGGTCAAACATAGATGCGGTTGATCTTTACGGAGATCATCCATCTGGGGACTAGATTCATTAGTCTTAAAAGCTAATTTGCAATGTGTCCCCCATTGTACGAGACAGATCCATCTCATGGTTAGGATAAGTCTGACCACCAAAAACCCTGTTTGATGCTGAGGTGAGGTGGATTTCCAGTCGATGATAGAGATGACTTTTCAAGATTTTTCGTCAACCTACAGCTGTTCTGGACTACATCTTCTAACATAAATTAGCAAGTGTGTCATTTTGGAAGACTTTACTTCCTTAATGAGATATTCAGGTTTATACATTCCAAAGCAATGATATCTGCAATAAACTTCATAGAAACATGTGATAAATGGTTCTAAACATATGGGGTTTATAAATTCTGTTATATTTGGTTTTCTTTTATAGGTTTTAATCAAATAAACTTATGTATTTTTAATGTATGGAGACAATAAATTCGGTTTTTAACACCTAATCTTTAATTGCTCGTTATTACCTTAAAAATTGATTAGTTATATTTGTTTAAAAATTGTAAAAATTTTCATAAAAACCACTAAATTATAAGTTCTCGAGAATTTATATACTCCCACACCACACTTAAGATTATGTAATGCCCTCATTACATAAAATCAGATTAAATGTATAAATTTGAGAGGACAAAAAGTGTAAAAGTGTTTAGAACTTCCTTTGTTAAGCAATTGGAGATTGTAAAATGCTTATTGTATGAACATATCCAATCCTTTTTATCACAATAATACTTTCGTGTTTCGCTATGTTGAATCTCATCATCGTAAGTACCTGTCAACAAATATGTCAATCACAAACGAGATGGGGTTGTATTTTAGTAGTACAAAAATTTTACCCCACACTAAAAGTTTTTGTATAAAATATATAAAAGTAAAAGTAAATTAACACACCATAAAAATTATTTTACAAAAACAAATACAAAATAAATTGTTCTAAAACTAAAAAGGAAACTAGAAAAATGACCACGCAGGGCCTTCCTGATCTTCCTGTTCCCGTTGTTGTTGCTGCCACTGTTCATTTAGGCGTTGTTCCTCATAAAAACGCCTATAGGCTTCCTGACTTGCAGCTAGGGCAGCGTTGGGGTCATAAGGTGGAGGTAGAGGGTCACCGTGTGCTTGCCATTGGGGGTATGAAGGAAAGGCTGAGGGTGCGTAAGCCTGTGGGTTAGCTGCGTATAAATATGCCTGATGATGCGCCCACTCTAACTGTGCTCCCTGGCCCCTTTGATCGTAGCGGATGTTTTCTAGAATATTACCCTGATCTAATTGGGTTGCCCTTACATCCCCTAACTGTCGAGATAAACTAGTGTATTGGTTTTCTGATCTCTGTCCCCATGTTTCACATGAGTTTCTTACGTCTAAACTCAATGAATCAAACGAATTTTGTAGCATATCGAAATCAGAAATACCTGCACTAGACGAACTAGCCTGATCTGGCTGTCTTCGTCTCCTCCTAGTTTCCCTCGCGAGTTCCTCATCCTCCTCCATAGGAGCAGAAGCAACAACTTCTTATCGTCTTAAACTAATTACCCTGCCCCTCACGTGTATAGCCTTTGCCGTCTTATACACATCCAATCCTAAAGTTTTAACAGCTTGATCTACCGGTTGGATTGGAGGTTCTGATTCACTTGGATCGAGTTCGAACCAGTTTCCTAGACACGTGATGTAGTGACCCCCCGACATGTCACTTGTCCCTCTAGCACCTTTACCAACATGGGCCAAAAAGTAAGCAACTCCATAGGGTATACTAACAAATGTATCCATATCTCTGATCGCATCTAAATACCAAAGGTCGACATAATTAATTTTATCTGTATTACTAAATGACCTTTGGTTTATTGTGTTCGCTATAAATTTATGAATTATTCTAAAGCGAACATCAGTGATCTTTAGGTATGATTCTTGGCCTGGCTCATATGTATTCCTTCGAGTAAAAGATTGCCAGACTCTCGAAGAATCATAATTTCCTGTATATCTAGCCCCTGTAAAAATATACTCCCTAAAACCGGGAGCCAACATCTCCTCAACGGTGTAAATCCCTAATGCGTCAGTCACGTTGCTTAGGGACATACTTCTATCTACCCCACCCAGTCGAAATTGTAGAAAATTAGAGTCATTGATAGTTTCTGGGTGTAAACTCATTCTAACGGTAGAATAGAACTCTAAACACCATTCTCTATATACAGGGCTATTTAAATTAAACAACCTCTCAAAATCATTAAAAACTAAAGTCATTCCAAATTCGTTTGTGAAACTTTGGTTTAAAATTCCCCTTATTTGTTCATCTAAGTTGACTGGGTGTCCTAAAGGAGCCCAATCCACAACGTATACTGGAGAGATGTTTCTATTGACCAGAGAAAGTAAGTCCTTAACCTTTTGTAATCGGTTAGGTAAATCATAAGGAAATCTCAGGTTTGGGTGCAAGTTCTGAAGTTGTTGTTCCATTTCCGGTGTTACTTGTTCTTCCCCTTGCTGTTGGTTTACAGCTCTCATTCTAAATAATCCCTGCATAACATTTTAAAACAAGAGAATCGTCCCAATTGGGTATGTTAATGTTAGCAATGAATTCATTCTTGACATACAAGCTTGTTTCAACACCACAGGAACCAATATTTCAACAACAGTCTACTTCTAAAAATTAAAACAAACAACAAAAAATTCATAATCATAATCATAAATCAAGTTTCAAAAACAAAGTTTAATTCACAAGTGTAAACACGCAATGAGCTAAGCATATATAATCCAATTCAATCATATTGCGTATATTCCAGCTCCTAATCATCATTACAATCCATACTTGATTTATGACAATTGCAAAAAATTATGAAATTTAGACGAAAATTAAAATCACAAAATCAATCAATCAAACTTATATTCAAAGGTTCTACTACTATCAAAACATCTAAAAACATCTAATTAGACCCAAAATAACACAATTCAATAGCAATTCCTCAATTTTCCCAATTTACATAAACCCTAACTTTTCAATAATTAATTAAACATCAAATTTTCATGCTAATCGGGTTTAATAACATACTATCAATATAGCCATAGCAATAATCAAGCAAAATTTAACAATAACAAGCTCTAAATTCGGATTAAAGCTAAACAAATAAATAATGAAAAATTTGAAGAACAAGTGGTAAAATGGGTTTAGGACCCTTACCAATCTCGGCATGTTGATAGATGGAAGAATTGGGGAAGATTGATAGTGTTTATTTAAATTTTGGGTGAGATTTTTGGGGTTTTTTCTTCTTCTTCTTCTCGTTCACATCAAAAAAAAAAAAAAGTGTGTGAAGGTGAAGCTGCTGGTCGATCTGATATCTTTATGATTTTGACCTTACGCGTTTCGCGTAGTATTCAATTATACGCGTTTCGCGTGGATAACCACACGTTTCGCGTAAGCTTTAGGACCCCCTTTTTTTTCTTTTGTTTTTTCAACTTTATAATTAATCAAATTTCAAAATATCAATTTTAGATTTATATTTGTTGTAACGGAAATTTCGGTTGTTATACCTAGTCTTTATCCGTTTATAAATTTTCAAATCAATTTATAAAATTTAATTTATTAAAAGTTAAAGTTTTTAAAATTTTACGAAAACAAAAATAAAACAAAACATTCTATTTATTTATTTATTTTTATTATTATTTTTTTTCAACTTTATAAGTACTTAAATTTCAAAATATCAATTTTAAATTTATATTTGTTGTAACGGAAATTTCGGTTGGTATACCTAGTCTTTATCCGTTTATAAATTTTAATTTCAATTTATAAAATTTAATACTTTAAAAGTTAAAGTTTTAATATTTTTCAAAAACTACTTAAAAATAAAACAAAACACTCTATATTTTTCTTTTTAAATTTTTAAAATTAAAAGAAAATTAATATTTTAAAATTAAAAACAAGTACATGAAAAATAAAAATTAAATGAATTTAAAATACACTCTATTTTTTATATATATAATTATATACTTTCGAACCAACTAATTTTTAAACTTAAAACTTTGTTTCCTATCAACTAGGTAGAGACAATCTACCAACGAGCTTATAGCTCAGTGGTACCCGATGCCTTTGATCTCTGGGCCCACAGTGGGGGAAGCTTTGATCCGAAGAAAGGCGCAAGTTCGATTCTCAGTCTGGGCACCCCGCATGGAATTATTTCTCCCTCCGGGGGGAAATTTGTGAAGTGTTTCGGGGGTCTAGCTAGCTGGGGTAAAAATCGCCTTGCCGTCACTGTGGTACCTGGGAGGAGGTACTTTGCCGGCACAGGTCTCTTTCGGGGTGGGATTGGTGGGTGCTACGGCACACAGGGTTAGCGTGTCCCTGCCAACTTACACGTTTTGATCCGTAGGTAGAGACAATCTCGGTTGTTACACCTATCATTAGCCACGACAAAAGTTTACAAGTTATATATCTTTACGGTTATTGATAAAAAAGTATATTTTTAATAGTTTTAATTTTTCTTTTATTTTTGTGGTTTACTATTTAAAAGATATATTATGAATCCAACAATAAATTTCGTGCAATTTGAAGAATGACAATTCAGTTGTTACACTTAACATTATCGTTTTCAATGAAAACAGGTTGAACTCAAGGTTTATCAATTTTAAATGGTAGACCCTTTTTAATAAAAACACAACAAACAAATACAAACTAAACACACCAAAACATAAACACACAAAAATTAACAAACACAAAAAAAAAAAAAAAAAATGCACAAACACACAATTGGCGAGAAAAAGAATTAGATTGTGAAACCGCATCGACTTGCCTCATAGTAGAGTCGTACCATTTCGCCCCCCATGGCTTCGTAGGCGTAACCTCGTTGGTTTAAGAGGTTTTCCTTTGAACATTTAAAAGGCCCTTCTCGGCACAAGGTTACGTACTCGTAATTAGAGTCCGTCTGGTTCTTTGGGCAATTTCCGTAATGAGCTGGTTTTCCACATTTTACACACTTGCCCAAATGACGCGCTCGACGTTTCTTAGCTGATTTTGATTTTCCTTTGGCATAATTTTTCTCGTTAAGTTTTTGCCTTATTTCTTTACTTGCCTGATCGCATCTTCTCTTTATATCTAAAACCACATCTCTTGGTAAAATTTTATCGCACATCAAAAAGAAGGGGTTGTAGACATATTGATTGCGCATCTTGAAAATAAACAATAAATAAAAATGAAAAGAAAATTAAAAAGGTAGAATGGAGGGAGAAGACTAGTTCTTTAGTGTCTGCTAGGGAAAGACCGAACAAACCCCACTCTTAAAGATGAAAATAAAGTTCGAGAATGGAGTTGAAAAAAAACTTAAAGTTACCCTGAATTTACTTGTCCTTAGGGTAGTGATAATGCTAAAAACGAACATATATTTCATAGCATTATTCCCTAAGAAAGACAAGCTTTTAGTTGCAATTGTTCTATTTACAAGTGATATTCGTTTAAATATTAAAAGGTGAAGACAAAAGACATATTCGACAATTTGAAGACGCAAACGACCAAAAAGCTCAAAAGTACAAAATACAATCAAAGAAGTTCCAATTATTGATAAGAAACGTCTTGAAATTACAAGAGTACAAGATTCAAAACGCAAAGTACAAGATATTAAATTGTACGCAAGGACGTTCGAAAATCCGGAACCGGGACCAGAGTCAACTCTCAACGCTCGACGCAACGGACTAAAAATTACAAGTCAACTATGCACATGAATATAATATAATATATAAATAATTCTTAAAAATTATATATATATTATATTATTATTTAAAATCGTCGGCAAACAAAGAGCCAAGGCTGAATGAGCTGTAAAAACGAACTCCGCGACTCGCGGAGTTTGAAGAAGAAAAGGGCCGCGAGTCGCGGAGCCCCAAATGTTGAAACTGCCTATAAAGCTCGCGCATTCTGATCGTAAAAAAATAATCAATATATCCATCCATCTATCTATACGTAATATTTATATTTATAATTTATATTTTAATTTTAATTTTAATCCTAATAATAAGGGTATGTTAGCGAATGTTGTAAGGGTGTAAGTCGAAATTCTGTCCGTGTAACGCTACGCTATTTTTAATCATTGTAAGTTATGTTCAACCTTTTTAATTTAATGTCTCATAGCTAAGTTATTATTATGCTTATTTAAAACGAAGTAATCATGATGTTGGGCTAATTACTAAAATTGGGTAATTGGGCTTTGTACCATAATTGGGGTTTGGACAAAAGAACGACACTTGTGGAAATTAGACTATGGGCTATTAATGGGCTTTATATTTGTTTAACTAAATGATAGTTTGTTAATTTTAATATAAAGATTTACAATTGGACGTCCCTATAAATAACCATATACACTCGATCGGACACGATGGACGGGATATTTATATGTACGAATAATCGTTCATTTAACCGGACACGGGAATGGATTAATAGCCACTAGAATTATTAAAACAGGGGTGAAATTATGTACAAGGACACTTGACATAATTGTTAACAAAGTATTAAAAGCTTGAGTTACACTCAGTCGACATCCTGGTGTAATTATTAAACAAAGTATTAAAATCTTGTTACAGTTTAAGTCCCCAATTAGTTGGAATATTTAACTTCGGGTATAAGGATAATTTGATGAGGACACTCACACTTTATATTTATGACTGATGGACTGTTATGGACAAAAACTAGACGGACATATTAAATAATCCAGGACAAAGGACAATTAACTCATGGGCATAAAACTAAAATCAACACGTCAAACATCATGATTACGGAAGTTTAAATAAGCATAATTCTTTTATTTCATATTTAATTTCTTTTATTTTATATTTAATTGCACTTCTAATTATCGTACTTTTTAATTATCGCAAGTTTATTTTATCGCACTTTTATTTATCGTAATTTCATTATCGTTATTTACTTTATGCTTTAAATTAAGTCTTTTATTTATTTTACATTTGGTTTTAACTGCGATTAAAGTTTTAAAATCGACAAACCGGTCATTAAACGGTAAAAAACCCCCCTTTATAATAATAATATTACTTATATATATTTGTATTTTTATAAAAGTAAACTAATATAGCGTTAAGCTTTGTTTAAAGATTTTCCCTGTGGAACGAACCGGACTTACTAAAAACTACACTACTGTACGATTAGGTACACTGCCTATAAGTGTTGTAGCAAGGTTTAAGTATATCCATTTAATAAATAAATAAATATCTTGTGTAAAATTGTATCGTATTTAATAGTATTTCCTTGTAAAATTTAATAGTATTTTATACCCCTTAGCTTTAACATCAGGTAGAAGGTGATCTCTTCTCTTTCCGTAGTGTTGATTCCTTCAAAGTATAATTTGAGTCGATGACCGTTCACTTTAAAAGTTCACCGTCATTGCTATATAATTCTGCATATCCAGATGGAAGAACTTGTTTTATTATATATGGCCCAGTCCACCGGGATCTAAGTTTCCCAGGTGAAAACTTAAAACGTGATTGGAATACTAATACTTTATCCCCTTGTTCAAATTCTTTCTTTTCTTTTAACCGTGCATCGTGCCATCTTTTAGTTTTCTCCTTGTATGTTTTAGAGTTTTCATACGCTTGTAGTCTTAATTCATCTAATTCATTCAGTTGCAAGAATCAGTTTTCTCCAGCTTTTACAAGGTCGGTATTACATTCTCTCAGAGCCCAATATGCCTTGTGTTCAACTTCGACAGGTAGATGACATGCCTTACCATAAATTAATCGGAAAGGTGTAGTACCAATGGGTGTTTTAAATGCGATTCTAAATGCCCAAAGCGCATCATCTAGCTTTCGATGCCAGATTTTTGGATTATTTTTAACCGTTCTTTCTAAAATTCGTTTAAGACCTATGTTTGTGTTTTCAACTTGGCCACTCGTTTGAGGGTGGTAAGAAGTTGAGAAACGATGATTAACTCCGTACATTTTAAGCACTTTCTCGAGTAGTTGATTTGTAAAATGAGTTCCACGATCACTGATTAATGCTTTTGGAATCCCAAAACGCGAGAAAAGATTTTTAAGAAAGCTGACAACAACTCGAGCATCGTTAGTGGGTAGGACTTTTGCTTCAGCCCATTTAGAAACGTAATCGACTGCCACGAGAATGTATTTGCATTTGTTAGAAGCGGGGAATGGTCCCATGAAGTCAATACCCCAAATGTCGAATACTTCGCATACTAGGATGCTTTGTTGTGGCATTTCGTCTCTCTTGGAGATATTTTCAGATCTTTGACAAGCATCACAAGTTTTTACCAGATTGTATGCATCTTTAAAAATTGTAGGCCAGTAAAAACCTGAGTCAAAAACCTTTTTGGTTGCATAGCTTGGTCCGAAATGTCCACCAGCCGATCCTTCATGACAGTGCTCTAGAATTTGTTGCGCTTCTTTGTCGTATACACATCGACGAATAACTTGGTCAGCCCCTATACGAAAGAGATTAGGGCTTTCCCAGTAGTAAAACTTCATATCAGCAAAGAATTTCTTCTTTTGCTGATAAGTTCGATTTTTAACAAGATTTCTTGCGGCTAGATAATTAGCATAGTCCGCAAACCATGGAATTTCTTCTTCTGTTTCAATTCTCATAAGGAACTCGTCCGGAAAAGTATCGTGAATAACAGATTCGTCGAGTGTTTCTAAGTTAGGATTTTCAAGACGGGATAAGTGATCCGCAGCGAGATTTTCAGCATCTTTTTTATCCTTAATTTCAATGTCGAATTCTTGTAGGAGAAGAATCCAACGAATTAGTCTAGGTTTAGCATCTTGCTTTTTGAATAAGTACTTTAGGGCTGAATGATCGGTATAAACAATTGTTTTAGATAACACTAAGTAAGATCTAAACTTATCGAAAGCAAAAACTACTGCAAGAAGCTCCTTCTCAGTAGTTGTGTAATTCAACTGAGCTCCTGTAAGTGTTTTACTTGCGTAGTAGATTGGTTGAAATTTGTTATCTTGACGTTGACCTAAAACAGCTCCCATCGCGAAATCACTAGCATCACACATTAGCTCGAAAGGTTTGGACCAGTCGGGTAATACCATAATGGGTGCATTCGTAAGTTTATCTTTTAGAATGGAGAAAGCTTGTAAGCATTCGTTATTGAAATCGAATGTACTATCTTTCTCGAGAAGTTTAGTCATTGGTCTAGCGATTTTGAAAAAATCCTTTATGAATCGTCGATAGAATCCCGCATGACCTAAGAAACTACGAATTCCTTTAACGTTAGTTGGAGGAGGAAGCTTTGAGATTACATCGATCTTATCTTTGTCTACTTCCATTCCATCTCGAGAAATCTTGTGTCCTAAAACAATGCCTTCCTTCACCATGAAGTGGCATTTTTCCCAATTTAAAACAAGATTTGATTCCTCACAACGAATTAACATTCGCTCGAGGTTTGAAAGGCATGAATCGAAGGAGTCTCCAAAAACAGAGAAATCATCCATAAAGACTTCCATACTTCCTTCTATCATGTCGTGAAATATTGCCATCATACACCTTTGAAAGGTGCCTGGCGCGTTGCATAATCCGAACGGCATTCGTCGGTATGCGAATGTACCAAATGGACAAGTAAAAGTTGTCTTGTCTTGGTCTTTTGGATCAATGGGAATTTGAAAATAACCGGAGAATCCATCAAGGAAACAATAGTACTCTTTTCCCGCTAAACGTTCTAGCATTTGGTCAATATAAGGAAGTGGGAAATGATATTTTCTTGTGGCGTCGTTTAAACGACGGTAGTCTATACAGACTCTCCAACAGTGACTTTTCTTGTAGGAACGAGTTCATTTTTATCATTAAGAATAACAGTTGTACCCCCTTTTTTAGGTACCACTTGAACAGGACTAACCCATGGGCTATCGGATATAGGGTATATTAACCCGGAATCAAGTAACTTGATAACCTCCTTATTGACAACTTCTTTCATGTTAGGGTTTAACCTTCATTGTCTTTGTACCACGGGTTTAAAATCTTCTTCCATTAGAATCCTATGAGTACAATAAGCGGGGTTAATCCCTGGAATATCGGTTGTTTTCCAAGCAATTGCTTTCTTATGAGTTTTTAGAACGGACATTAACCTACCCTTTTTGTCATCTGAGAGTTTTGATGAAATTATAACAGGCAATTGTGATGTACCTTGGAGATAAGCATACTCCAAATGTTCCGGGAGTTCTTTAAGTTCCAAGGTTGGTGGTTCTTCCAAGGAAGATTTTATTCGGAACCTGTTACCATCGGTAATTTCTTCAAAGGGTTCATCTTCCTTGGGAATTTCTTCCTCACAGCAATCTTCATCGATGACTACTTTCAACAATTCGTCAAGTTCAAGTTCTACATCGAATTCATCACTTTCACTCATTGGGGTGAAGTTCGAGGTGTCTATATTTAGTAATTCTTGCAATTCTTTTTCGACACAACAATCAACAATGTCTAACTTATAACATTCGTCATCGGAGGAGATAGGTTGTTTCATAGCTTTGTCTATGTTTAAGGTAACTCTATCTTCCCCTATACCTAGACTAAGCTTTTTATCTTTAACACGCACAATTGCGTCAGCGGTATTTAGAAATGGTCGCCCTAGAATTAGGGGAACCTTGCTATCTTCTTCCATTTCAAGGACAACGAAGTCGGCAGGAAAGATTAAATGATTGACTTTAACTGGTAGGTTTTCGGCAATACCAATAGGATAGTTAAAAGTTCTATCTGCTAGGCGTATACATATCCTAGTTGATTTTAGATCTCCTAGGTTTAGTTTTAAGTACAAGGAGTGTGGCATAAGATTGATACTTGCTCCTAAGTCAGCTAATTCATCGTACATTACTGAATCTCCCATCAGACATGGAATAATGAAACTACCAGGATCTCTGAGTTTCGGTGGCATCTTTTGCTTTTGCAAAATTGCTGAGCATTCCTCATTAAGGAATGTGGTTGAAACTTCTTCATATTTACCTTTATCGGCTATGAGATCCTTGATAAACCTTCCATAATTTGGCATACCCCTAAGAACTTCCGCGAGTGGCATGTTAATGCTAATTTGCTTGATCATATCTGCAAATCTCTGATATTGGCTCGCGAGTTTGTCTTTCTTTAATGCCTTTGGGTATGGAATAGGTGCCTTGTGCACCTTCACTGGTGGTTTTTCACCATTCTTTGATATGATCTCAGGTGGATCATTTTTCTCTTGTTCTTTCACAACATGCTCATCTATATTAACAGGTTCTTGTAAACTAGAAGAAGATAAAGGAACTTCTGAGGTCTTACTAGTTTCTGGGTTAACAGTTAAACCACTTCTAGTAGTTATAGCATTTACATGCTCATTCCTTGTTTGATTGTTGTTGGGATTCACTTGAGTATTTGAGGGGAGAGCGCCTGGTGGCCTCTCTGATAGTAACTGTGAGATCCTTCCAACATCTCTTTCTAAATTCTGAATCGTAGCTTGTTGATTTTGAATTTGTTGAGTTTGAATTTCCGCAGTTTGCTTGTGCTTAACCATAAAATCTCTTAAGAGATCTTCTAAACCGAATTTCTTTTCGGGTTGTGGTTGCATAAGTGCTTGTGGTTGTGGTTGATTGTGTTGGAAATTATTTTGATAAATTCGTTGAGGTTGATTTCGGTTGTTTAGGTTATTGTAACCTGGTCGTGCATTTCTTTGATTTTGATTTTGATTTTGGAAATTTCAGTTATTTTGGTAAACAGGATTTCCTCCTTGATAATTATTGTTTAAACCTGAAGGTCCTCCTACTTGGTAGTTGTTAATTGGATGATATTTTCGGTTATTTGCTTCTATTGCTGGAAAATCGTTGAAATTCATTTCACCTTTTCGCAAGTAACCTAAGAAATTCGCTTTCTAGTAAGATGGGGACCTTGGCATAGTTCACATCCTACCCTGATAGCATGCATTTCCTTGGTTACTTTCTCAATTTGCCTTGCTTGATTTGCCATTTGAACTTTTAAAGAAGCAATTTCATCATTGCTTTCGATATTAGCAGCGGTTGATGATCTAGAGAATTCTATCTCTTTATGCCAATTATGAGAATGTGCTGCTATATCGACAATGATTGTGTGAGCATCTTCCGGTATTTTCTTCATGATCGAACCTCCAGCTGCAACATCTATATCTTTTCTAGTAGCAACATTTATTCCTTTATAGAATATTTGGACTTTTTGGAATGTATTCAACCCGTGTTGAGGACATACCCTAAGCATTTTGTTGAATCGGGTCCAAGCTTCATAAAGAGTCTCGTTAAACTTTTGCTTGAAGTGATTTATATCACTTTGCAATTTGGCTGCTTTTGAAGCAGGGAAGAATTCTGACAAAAACTTGTCCATCATATCATTCCAGTCTTCGATATAACCTTCTGGTAATGAGTCTAGCCAATCTCTTGCATCGTCTTTTAGGGACCATGGAAAGATTTTCAAACATGCGACTTCATCGGAGACATCCTTAATTTTGAATAGCTTGCAAATGCTTACAAACTTACGAAGATGCTCGTTAGCATCCTCATTCGGAGCTCCACCGAATTGGCATGTATTAGTCACCATGTGAAGGAATTGACCTTTTATTTCAAAGCCGTCAGTCATCGTAGGTTGGATAATTGCGTGGCCTTGACCTGTTCTTGTCGCCTTCATTAATGCTTCCATAGTTTGATTTGTAACAACCATCTCTTCTTCTTCCTTAATAACTGGCTCTATGATTGGTTGAATATCTGGTTCAGAGTTAGGATCTAATGAAAGTGATTCTAAATCCTCAGCAAGAGATTCTACTTCTTGAGCTCTTAAACGTTCGTGAAATTCTCTTTCGGGTTCAGGATATGGAGTAGTTAATTCAGTGTTGGAGGAACGTAAATTCATGCATTAATTTCTATTATGAATTCATAACACCAAAAGCTTTTCTAGTTTTGAATTCCTATAAAAGGATCGAATAACCTAATGTCTATTAAAATCTTTTAAACAAAAGTCAATCCCCGGCAGCGGCGCCAAAAAGTTGATGCGTTAAAACAGTACCTTTATTTATGAACGGATTTGAGTTATTTTGTTACACGAATTGATTTATTGTATATGTGGTGTTTTAATGAATTCAGGTTAATTTCACACATATATAGGCAACTAGTCCTATTCGCGTAGTTTAGTTTGTTGGTAAATCCGGTTCGTTCCACAGGGAGACAGTGTTAAATAGTTTTTAATAGTCTTTGAAGTTAAACTTATTTAAAAGGGGTTTTGGATTAGAAATTTATAATACTACATAATAATAATAAAATATAACTTAATCTTAATTTAATTATATTACTTATTAATTTATACGAATACATTATTTATAACTATTAACTTAAAAGTGAATTAATTGAAATTATACTAATTGTGATCTAAATAAGTTTATTACTAAATGATAATTAATAAAATAATAACTTTTAATAAAACTTAATTGATTAGAATTTTGTTTTGAGCAATAAATTATAATACAAATTTATTTAAATTAACTGAATAATAAAAATGAATTATAAGAAATTATAAATTAAACTAATTATAAATTAATTACTTTAGAATAATAATAAAAGATTTAATTTAAAACCTTGACATTTAAATAAATTCGGAACAGTGCTGATATTACACGTACGCGTTTCGCGTACAACTATACGCGTTCCGCGTATAATTTTGAAGGTACGCGTTTCGTGTAATGTATACGCGATACGCGTAAGTTATATTCGATGTGACAAACAGTTCTGGTACAAATTTGAGTATTTTGATGTATATTTTTATTTTTAGTGAATAATAATAATACGTAAATAATAATAATAATAAGTATTTTACAATATATAAATAAATGGGAGTGTTTACTTAAATGTGTCACCTATAGATCCATGGATTGTTTTGAGTTTAATCCCTATTAAAATGTTTTAGTATAAAACTTATATTTTTCTTTCGAATAAATATAAAGTTATGACTAACTAAATTCAATCTAATTTTCATCGGATCTTATTTTAGATAGTTACTATCCCCCAAGTATTTAAATTGAGACCCAACCCAGTTTTGACTTTCGCCAAAACCCAAATCATAACGGTTTCCCTTTTTACAATTTCACTATTATATGACTAGTGATATTACCCAAACCACCGAACTTCTAATTTAGTGTTAATAAATTATTCATAAGTTCGTCTAGATCACTTTTAATGTTGAAGCTTAATTTATATAGATAAAAATGACTTTCGTTATTTAAATCTAATAAATTAAGTGACAAGAGTTAAATATCCAGGTACATAATAATGGTTCTTTTAATTAGGCACAATATTAAAAATACTTAAGTTACATTTTAATTTTTACAAATGATAACAATCCATTTCACTAGGGGCTCTACATCTAAGCAAACAATAGGGAAATTAGCTACTCATTATACTAGGGTAAACATGAAAATATAAATATACAAACATAATAATAACGATAAAAATTGATAACGATAATTTTAATAGGATATACTTACAAAAATCTTCACTTTCATTTACTTTAAACGGTAGAAAATTACAATAACAACACCCCTTTGCACTCGTACAATAATACCCTTAATCACGAACAATGCACCCTTAAAACTGAAACTATCCTAAAAATTGAACCTTGGAACTGAAATTAATACGGAGTACTTGGTAAAAATAAAAAGACTAATAAGTTGATGTAGTATCTCTCTTTATCCCTCTCTGTATTATATGGAATTGTGTACTGACTTAAAATTGTGCACACTTCTGCACTGTCTTCCATCTGTATATATTTATCTCTTCAAAATAGTAGGTGAAGTGTATTACTTCTGTAAAGCTGAAAAGATACTAAAGTTGTAATATTATACCCAAAAAGCGACCGTCCCATTTGTAATTCAGATCTGATTCTGGTCTCGAGATTACGCGTTTCGCGTAGAACATCACACGATCTGCGTAGGGCTAAAATACTACGCGTTTCGCGTAGAAAACCACACGATCCGCGTAGGAGTAATCGACAGTTTTCTTAGTTTTATTTTTTCGTTTGTTCTTTGTTCACCCCGTGTTGACGTATATCGACTTGGAACTTTCTTTTGAACTCTTTTTTTCTTCGATCATCTTGAACTTGCATTCGGGTAAACATTATCTTGATATATATTTGGTTTAAATCCGTCGTTTTATCGTTGTTTTATCGTCGTTTCTTCAAACTTCAAGCTCGTGTTTACTTTTTTCGTTTTTCTCGTGAATTATGCATTTGAATGTCTTCGTTTCGGTAAAAGCCAATGAAATATATATGATATTGCGTCGAAATATATGTATGTTTAAAGCAATATCAGTCTCTATTGATGTCTCTATTGATAGATTTATTGAAAAAGATTGGTGTACTATTGAACTTTTCAACTACTTGATGAGTAATTAACTATTTATCAATATCAATAATACAGCTTCTACAGGATGGTCATATTATGATATAAAAATCCAATATCTGACTTTTGTAGCATCTGGTAAGTGATGTTCAATGAGGTAAACGTTGCCTGAGTGTATTTTATTTAATCATGAAAGCTACGTGTAGTTTGAAAAGCAAGTCTCAATTGACATTAAAATTTTGGATGTCTATTTAAGTTGACCAAGTATATAACGTAAAACACAAGGTGTATAAGATAAGTCTATAAAGGTTGCTAACATCAAGTTTCAACCATCTCACAGCCTGCAATTTCAGTTGTACTTTCAAACAATGGCCAACAAAAGTATCAACCTCATTCTTACGTTATATTTCTGTTATCTAAGCAACAATTTGTGTTACTCAAACACAGATACCTTACAACAAGGTCAACAACTCAAGGACTGGGACTGTTTGACTTCACCAAACAAGGTCTTTAGTCTCAAGTTCTTCGGTTTTGATACTACGATAAGTCCTTATTTGGGGATATTCTACAACGACTTAGACAACGATAAACTAAAATATCGTTACTTATACGACTACCATAATCTCGATAAGGCTGTTTGGGTTGCAAACAGAAACAATCCAATCCCAGATATATACGGAAAACTCATGATCGGTGAACAGGGACAGCTCAGCATTTTATCTGGTGGAGGCACTGTTCTTGATCTCTTTAGTCCTGGTTTGGTTTCACGCAACACAAATGCTAAACTTTTGGATTCTGGGAATTTGGTACTGCATGAACTGTGTCCAAATGGGTCGGTTAACCGGGTTTTATGGCAAAGCTTTGATTACCCAACAGACACACTTCTACCAGGGATGAAACTAGGGGTTAATCTAAAAACTGGGCATAAAACGTCTCTTACTTCGTGGGCAAGTAAACGACTACCGGCTCACGGGTCATTTACATTAACGTTTGACCCGAATGGCACAGGTCAACTGGTAATCCTAAGGCAAGGGAATGTATACTGGAAAAGTGGGCCGTGGATGAACGGTGATTTTAAACACACAAATCTAAAATCATCTGGTCCGCATGTGCGAAACTACTACGTTTCTAACGAGACAGAACAATCGTTCATGTATTTAACTAAAACATATGACTTATTTCCATCTTGGAAGATGCGTCAAGATGGTTTTCTTCAGGGTATAAATCTGGGTATAAATGTTTTATGCCGCTCGATTATTGACCCTGGTTGCTCTGAAGATGAATTTGAAAAGCTTGATTGCAGGAAAGATTACGATCATTTTGATGCTTCGAAGGAGGGCTACATTTACATGGATGAGTATTTATACGATGAAAGATATAACTTGACTTTATATGACTGCAAACGACTATGCTGGAGCAATTGTTCTTGCGTGGCTTATACTTATGCAAACGAAAACAGGGCAGGCTGCAAGACTTTTGGTAAAATGATATACGATCCAGCTAAAGCTCGACTTCGGGCATACACAGAATATTACGCCTTTAAGTATCTCGGAGGTCAGTAATTAAGTTTAATTACTACTTTAGAAAGGTACTTAATTTCCTCTAAACAGATTGAGTTTTATATTCCACATATATGTGCAGATAATGCAGAAAAAAAGATGAAGAAAAAGAAGAAAACAGATATGGCCGGGATGTGGGTGATCTTCATAATTGTATCATTAGCTCTACTCATGTTAAGCTATTTGGTGTACAATAAGCTTGAAATCAGAGGTACAAACCTCAACTTGCTACCACATACATACATATGTTAGGATATTAGGACCCAAACAACGCTAGTAATTCTACAAGATTACTAGCCGAGTAGTGATACTATCAAGATCACTCAACCCACTTAATGAACGAAAGATAATAAATGCGAAAATGTAAATCGACACAAGATATAACGTGGTTATATGCAATCGTTGTGATTGCTTTAGTCCACGGACCAACTAGAGATCGTTTATTTACTGAATATTTGAGAGTGGTATGTTACAATGACTATGAATGAGCTCTATATATAGAGCAAACAAGAAACCAACCAAACTACAACTTGATCTTCAAGTGTGCTAGTAATCATGAAAGATAAACCAACTAGCCATGCTTTACACCCACTAATGACATGATCACAGCCACAATTAGTGGTGTAAAGCAACCCACTAAGCACCTAAAGTGAAAGGAGAATCAATCAAGATCGGATCCCATGTGTGCAAGTTGTCCACTTGCTGCCAGACATCGTGCGCGCCGTGCACACTTAAACGTGCTCGCCGTGCACACTCCCAAACTTCGAGCAAGCCTTCTGATCAAAACTTCTCTAGTGCGCGCAGGGAGCGCGCCGCGCACCATCACCGCGCACAATCAATTTACTATGTTTTTGATCTATTTTTCTCTGTTTCACGCTTACCGAAATCTGCAAAATCCGTGCAAGTGTTTAAACAGTTTTTAGTGACACTTTTTCCAGTTTTGTTTAAATGTCTCCACACTCCAACAATCTCCCACTTGGAGACTTTGAACAAGCTCCATTCATATCAATGAATTTACCAAGAACATTAAACCACCTTCGATTACCGCCAAATATCATTTGGGACACGCACGCTCAACACATTTTTCGGATGAGTAGACTTTCGATAAAAGGTCTTCAATACTACTTGTTAAACTTGTAACACCATTCACATCTCTAGCTGGGGTCTTCTCTCATCAATTCATGAGAAGACCAATTGAGGTAATGCAAAACCTCAATTTTTCGGTCGTAACCACCTTAGTAAACATATCGGCAGGATTCTTTGTACCAAGGATTTTCTCCAAGAATAAAGTGCCATCATTTATATGTTGTCGAATAAAATGATACCTTATCTTGATGTGTTTCGTTCGACTATGAAACACCGGATTCTTCCCAAGAAGAACCGCACTTTGATTATCACAATACAAGACGCAATAGTCTTGTCTTTTACCCAACTCGCCTAAGAAGTTCTTCAACCACACTAGCTCTTTAGAAGCTTCCGCAATAGCCATGTATTCGGCTTCGTTGGTTGACAAAGCAACACTCTTTTGCAATCGAGATAACCAACTAATCGCCGTCTTCCCCATTGTGAAAACATAACCCGTAGTGCTTTTCCCCGAATCATCACATCCACCCAAATTAGCATCCGCATAACCTCTAAGTATGAGATTGTTTTTGGAGAAACACAATCCCATATTAGAAGTACCTTTCAAATAACGAAGCAACCATTTGACCGCTTCCCAATGCTCTTTTCCCGGATTAGACATATAACGACTTACAACTCTCACTGCTTGAGCAATATCGGGTCTTGTACAAACCATGGCATACATAATACTACCCACGGCTGATGCATATGGAACTTTTTCCATATCCTTCTTGTCTCTTTCCGTCTTTGGTGATTGACTTTTCGATAACTTTAAGGTGCTTCCCAAAGGCATAGAACGAGCCTTTGAATCTTCCATGTTGAACCTCTCTATTACTTTCTCAATATATTTGGATTGAGACAAGTATAGAGTACCCTTCACACGATCACGCACAATACTCATGCCAAGTATTTGCTTAGCACCGCCAAGATCTTTCATCTCGAATTCTCGGGAAAGTAATCCCTTCAACTTGTTAATTTCGGACATGTTTGAACCTGCAAGTAACATGTCATCAACATACAACAATAAGATTATGTAAGAAGACTTGAATTTCTTTAAGTAGCAACAGTGATCCGCTTCACATCTTAAGAAACCAATCTTCTTCATAAACTCGTCAAACTTCAAGTACCATTGCCGAGGTGCTTGCTTCAACCCATACAAACTTTTCTTTAGCTTACAAACCCACTTCTCTTTACCCTTTACCTCAAAGCCCTCGGGTTGCCTCATGTAGATCTCTTCAACAAGATCACCATGTAAGAATGCAGTTTTTACATCTAGTTGCTCAAGATGTAAGTCTTCGGATGCAACCATAGAAAGTACCAAACGGATAGTAGTCATTTTAACTACCGGTGAAAATATCTCTTTGTAGTCAACCCCTTTCTTTTGTTGAAAGCCTTTGACTACCAAACGAGCCTTGTACCTTTTCTTGCCATCCATCTCATTCTTGATTCTATATACCCATTTGCTTTGCAATGCTCTTTTATCATGAGGTAACTTCACTAGTGACCAAGTCTTGTTCTTCTAAAGTGATCCCATCTCTTCTTTCATTGCAAGTTCCCATTGTATGGATTCTTTTGTTTTTCTTGCCTCAAAGTAACTTTCGGGTTCACCATTCTCGGTATAGAGCAAGTAGTTTGCTGATGGAGAATACCTAGGATTAGGTTTGGGCACTCTAGGAGCGTCTTAGTGTAGGATTAACCGAAATGGTTGGACCGGTTTCATTTGTAACCTCCTCATCACTAGAACTCGCACTATGTTCGGAATCATCACCGCTTTTCGAATCATCCCCATCATTAGCATTTCCCGACACCTCACCGTCATTCGGCAATTCATTGTTTCCCAAACTCCCACTAGAACCTGCAAGATCATCAATACAAACATCGTCAAAAGTAACTTGACTCGGTTTAGGACTCCCCGTTTCCGGTTTGCCATAGACCGAATCTTCATAAAAAGTAACATCTCGCGAACGAATTACTTTTCTAGCTTCGTTGTCCCAACAACGATAGCCCATTTCATCCGACCCGTAGCCTATGAAAATACACTTCTTTGACTTAGCTTCAAGCTTGTCTTTATCCGCATCTTTGGTCTTCACATATGCATTACACCCAAAGATCCTAAGGTGACCATAACTCACCTTCTTGCCTTGCCATTCTTCCTCGGGAATTCGGAAACCCAACGGTGTTGAGGGTCCCCTATTTATCAAATAAGCCGCCGTGTTAACCGCATCCGCCCAAAACATTTTAGGCAAACCGGCATGTAGTCTCATACTCTTAGCCCTTTCATTTAACGTACGATTCATACGTTCGGCGACCCCATTGTGTTGCGGTGTCTCCGGTACCGTTTTCAACATTCTAATACCGAGCTTTGCACAATGGTCTTTAAACTCAAGACTACCATATTCTCCTCCATTATCCTACTTTAAGCACTTAACCTTCAAGTTAGTCTCATTTTCTACCATAGCTTTCCACTTCACAAAAGTATTAAATACATCGAATTTAGCTTTAAGAAAATAAACCCATACCTTTCGAGTGGAGTCGTCAATGAAGGTAACATAATAACGAGAACCTCCATGTAATTCTACATTAGTTGGACCAAACACATCCGTATGAACGAGCTCCAATTTCTCCAACTTAGGTGCATTCCCTGATTTCCCAAAAGTCACCTTCTTTTGCTTCCCATAAACACATGGTTCGCAAAACCCAAGTTCTACCTTCTTCAAATCCGGAATTCTCCCACTCGAAACAAGCATCTTCATACCCTTCTCACTCATATGCCCGAGTCTTCGGTGCCATAGAGTTGATTTGGACTCAACATTAACCGTAGCAACCACCGTGTCTTCATCAAACACTTCAACCATATAAAGTGTTCCCCTTTTATGTCCACGAGCCACAATACTACTACCCTTAACCACCTTCCATTGGCGGTTTTCAAAAGTAACCGCGTTACCTTCATCATCTAATTGACCAACCGAAATAAGTTTCCTTTTCAATTTAGGAATGTACCTTACGTTCTTCAAAGTCCAATTAGAACCAAGAGTAGTCTTCAAAACAACATCTCCAATGCCCTCTATGTTGAGTTGCTTGTTGTCCGCCAATCTCACCTTGCCTTGATATGAACGAAAATTCTTCATCATGCTTTTGATATGAGTAGCATGAAACGAAGCTCCCGAATCCAAGATCCAAGACTCCATAGAATTTTCAACACTACACAAAAGTGCATCATCACTTTCCCCTTCGGCCAAGTTTACACCTTTCGTGGAACCATTTTTGCAATTCCTTTGAAAGTGCCCTTTTTGATTGCAACCCCAACAAGTAACTTCACTTCTATCTTTCGATGGATGCCTCTTCTTAGACTTCTTCCTACCCTTCTTCTCACCGCGTTCAAATTTTCTACCACGGTTGTCGGTACTTAACAAAGAACCGGATGTCGATTCTCCCGAGTTTCTTCTACGAGTATCTTCACCAAGAATCAAATCCCTTATAGCTTCAAACGCTAGCTTAGTAGTTCCCGTAGAGCTACTAACCGCGGTAACCGTACCCGACCAACTTTCCGGTAATGATGAAAGCAAGATAAGTGCTTTTAGTTCATCATCAAACTTAATCTCTACCGATTCAAGTCTTGAAACGATATTATTAAATTCATTGATATGATCCGTTGCACTCGTACCTTCCTTCATCTTAGTATTAAACAATTGACGCATGAGAAATACCTTATTTGCAGCTGTAGGTTTCTCATACATGTTAGAGAGTGCTTTCAAGCAAGCAAACGTCGTCTTCTCATTCACAACGTTGTATGCAACGTTCTTAGCAAGTGAAAGACGAATAGCACCCAAAGCTTGACGATCCAAAAGCGTCCAATCGGCATCGTCCATGCTTTCGGGCTTGGTCTCTAACAAGGGTTGGTGTAGCTTCTTTTGATACAAGTAATCTTCAATTTGCATCTTCCAAAAGCCAAAGTCTCTTCCATCGAATCGGTCGATTCTAAACTTCCCATCTTCCGCCATCGTTCCCTTAACGAAACCTTGTGCTCTAGATACCAGTTGTTAGGATATTAGGACCCAAACAACGCTAGTAATTCTACAAGATTACTAGCCGAGTAGTGATACTATCAAGATCACTCAACCCACTTAATGAACGAAAGATAATAAATGCGAAAATGTAAATCGACACAAGATATAACGTGGTTATATGCAATCGTTGTGATTGCTTTAGTCCACGGACCAACTAGAGATCGTTTATTTACTGAATATTTGAGAGTGGTATGTTACAATGACTATGAATGAGCTCTATATATAGAGCAAACAAGAAACCAACCAAACTACAACTTGATCTTCAAGTGTGCTAGTAATCATGAAAGATAAACCAACTAGCCATGCTTTACACCCACTAATGACATGATCACAGCCACAATTAGTGGTGTAAAGCAACCCACTAAGCACCTAAAGTGAAAGGAGAATCAATCAAGATCGGATCCCATGTGTGCAAGTTGCCCACTTGCTGCCAGACATCGTGCGCGCCGTGCACACTTAAACGTGCGCGCCGTGCACACTCCCAAACTTCGAGCAAGCCTTCTGATCAAAACTTCTCTAGTGCGCGCAGGGAGCGCGCCGCGCACCATCACCGCGCACAATCAATTTGCTATGTTTTTGATCTATTTTTCTCTGTTTCACGCTTACCGAAATCTGCAAAATCCGTGCAAGTGTTTAAACAGTTTTTAGTGACACTTTTTCCAGTTTTGTTTAAATGTCTCCACACTCCAACAACATATACGTTTACAATAATTATCAAATTTTATTATGTTTTATCTAATTACAATTTAGAGAAAGGCAAGAGAATCCAACGGCTGTTGTTGCATCAACGACGAAACTTTTACAAATATGTACAAACATATAAGAAGATGAAAAGTGAGACATATCATTTCACCTTTCAAAGCATCTCATCTGCCACAAACAATTTCTCAACCACAAATAAGCTAGGAGAGGGTGGTTTCGGAGCAGTTTATAAGGTAAACTTCCAAACATGTACACTGTTTATTTAATATTTAACAAGATTTAAAATAAAAGCTCACAGTATATTTGGATTTCACAGGGAACATTAGATGATGGTCAAGAAGTTGCAGTGAAACGACTTTCAGGAAACTCAACACAAGGAGACAGAGAATTTAAGAATGAAACCGAACTCATCGCCAAACTTCAACACATTAATCTAGTAAAGATTTTAGGGTGTTGCATTGATAAGCAAGAGAAAATACTTGTGTATGAGTACATGCCTAATCATAGCTTGGATTTCTTTATATTTGGTAAGATCCAACACTCGACTCGATACATTATTCTTTATATGAACTTAGTTCTTAACTTCTTATATCCGTTTCTACTATATATTCGATAGATTCAAAGAAGAAAGGATTATTGAATTGGAATAATCGCTTTGTAATAATTGACGGCATTGCTCAAGGACTTCTATATCTTCATAAGTTTTCAAGGCTGAGAGTAATCCATAGAGATTTAAAAGCCAGTAACATCTTGTTAGATGACTACATGAAGCCTAAAATATCAGATTTTGGCATGGCTAAATTATTTGGGATCAATGAATCTAAAGCAAATACAAGTCGAGTTGTTGGAACACGGTGACTTCAATCGTCTTAATAATGAGTTCTTAACCCGAAATTTTACATACTAACCAATATAATTCTCGATTTTATTCGCAGTGGGTATATGCCACCTGAGTATATGATGGAGGGATCGGTTTCAACAAAGACAGACGTCTTCAGTTTTGGTGTATTGTTGCTTGAAATCGTAAGCGGAAAGATGAATCAGGGAAGCTATGATACGGAACACCCACTCAACCTTTTAGGACTTGTAATGAGTTCTTAACCCGAAATTTTACATACTAACCAATATAACGTTATGTTGCTTTAATTGGTAAACTGATTTAGGCATGGGAGCTGTGGAAGGAAGACAGGGTTTTGGAGTTGATGGACCCAGTTCTTGAAGATTCATGCAGTCCTAAACAAGTAGTGGCATGCATTCAAGTGGGTCTGTTATGTGTTCAAGAACATGTTACTGACAGACCTACAATGTCACAAGTGATATCTATGCTTACACATGAACATATGCATCTACCTGAGCCGAAACAGCCTGCGTTTTTCATCGAGAGGGGACAGTCGCAAGGATCTAAAGATGGGAATTTGGGAAATGGATCTGTAAATGGGCAATCAATTTCGATTGTGGTGGCAAGATAGATGGTAGTAAAGAAAACTATGCGAAATGTTGTTACTAGGTGAACAATTAAATGGGCGCTCCATTTCGATTAATTATCACTATTATGATGGCAATATGCTTGAAGCAGAGATGAATAATTAGAAAATGAATGTGAATGTAGTCCTAATAGGATGCTCAAATTGTCAGCTTTAGCTAACCACACGGCATTTACACTAATTATTTCCTATATGAATACAAATTTTTAAGAAAATGATTTGTCAGGTTCTCTGCATTATAAATACATATGGCCGACTCTCGACCTGTTCGAACCATTTGACACATTTTAGCTAGTTTTCTGCTTTTGAGGTTAACTCTTCAATCTAATAGGATAAGATCATAACCAATCAGCCGATTCATGAGTAAACGAGTCATGAATATCATCACTTGTATAACAAGATAAGTTTACAAAGTCGAGAACTGATACACATGAAGGATTCTCGGTTTCAAATTTTTTTATCACATCATAAGATGATATATAAACAAGAAATTATGTCTTTATCTTTGTAGGTCAAATGAGTGATACATCGTTATCAACAACAACAACAACAACAACAACAACAACAAAACCCAATACCACATCGTTATCCTGAAGTTAAAAAAAAAAGATGGGGGCCATGCGGGGCACATGTCACCCACATGGTATATTCTGAGAAATGCACAAGATCTTGAAAATCACATTTATTCATATGAAGCAGATTACTAAGGTGAAAATGCAGTTTAGTAATACCTGGACAGTCTGCTCATTGGTTTTAGACTGGGTATCAAATGGTTCAAGTGTAGGTCCATCCGTCCACTTTTTCTTGTAAACGTTCAAGAGCATCTTCTCCGCAAGTTTATTCTTCCTGTAATTGATAGCTACCGAGTAATAATGCCTGTTCAAACTATGCCTGAAAAGTAGCCACATCCATAAGGTGACAAATATAAACGAATCAGACAACAAAGTAATGATATGTTGGAAGTACCAACCATTCACCATTTAAGGTCTGGCAACAAAAAAAAAAAAAAAAAAAAAAAAAAAAAGGTCTGGCAACAAATACAAGAACAAATCAAGGCTGAGTAACATTTGAATATTGAGTATATTCAGACTAAACAACTATAAATATAGGCTGGATTAAAAAGGAAGTTTCTGCACAACTAGAGACAATTATAGATGAACACCTTATATTGAGAAAACCAAAGTAACTAAAACAGTAGCATGAATATCAAAAACAATAATCCTAAAGTAGACATTTACAGCCTTGAAACATATGATACATACGATTATTTTATGGATTCACACATAAAAGATCATGACAAATGAAGTTATACCGTTAGAAAAGTGATATGGTTTTTCCCTATTCGGGTTAGCAGGCATGGCGAGTATTCCAACCACATACTCTAATATATGCGGCCCAGCCAGATTACTATATGGCACAATAAGATTTGAACCTAAGACTTGCAAAAGATATTAGGGCCCAGCCACTGGGCTATCGTGTGACGGTTTATTAAAAAAGTGATAAGGTATTTTCTTTTTTGGGGTTACGAAGGTATACTCTTAACACCAAGAAAGCTATAAACAATTGAGAATATGATAGAGAACAGATCACTACATTCTTTATCTAGCCCTATTTACGTTTATTACCAGCCCACGAATGGATCACCCAAGCCCAACATTTGCAAAGGCTATTATATGAGGAATATGAGGAATGAGAAGAAGATCAAGATGAAGGGTCAGGATCATTTGAGTTGTTATTCTGTTTGAGTCTAGCATTATAAATAGATGAGTCATGGTGAGAGAAAGGGAGGCATGAATTAAGTATGTGTGTGGCTCTTTGAGCTTAGGCAGGAAGTAAGCTATGGAGCTTCTTCTTGATTAGGCAGAGTGTTTTCCAATACTTGGATTCCTCTGATTTTATTCCTATTGTATTTCTGTATTTCATCATCATTAGTAAACAAATCTTCCATTTACATCTTCTTTACATTATCTGTTCTATTGCATCAGTTCTGCATCCTTATTACTATTACATTCACAAATTACTATTGTTCTTCTTGTTTGTTGCTGCTGCTATATCAGCTATCTATCAGAATATCTTAAATATTATCATATAAAACAACAACAATATGGGAGGTGAGATCAGGGGCGAAATTAGCCCTAGGCAGGGGAGGGCAGTTGCCCCAGTAACTAAATGTTAATAACCTATTATTAGTGGAAAAATATCTAATGACATTGAAAACCCACCAGCTCATCGGTCAAGTTCATTAGTCAAGTGACAAGTGTTGAACAATCTAATTCCTTCTTAAGTAATAAGTATCGATTATAAAACCCCTCGCCCTAGGTAAATGTTATAAAAATTAGCCGATTTAGGATTCAATTAAAAGTCCTATTAGAATTTCTATCATTTCACATATCTTTCTTTGTTAACGTTGTACCTGATCAATCCTATATTAAAGAATTACTTAATTAAGGATCGAGTGCAATGATATTAAGATGGAGAATGGGATGTTTGATGATTATTTTGAGCCCTGATGATCGTCTTTCACTTTATCAATCAGGTGATCAACCACCCCGACCCGGTCAAGATTGTTAATTAGCATGATTCACCTTAACTCAATATAAAAGTTCCTTGGGCAAAGTCACAAGTGAAAATTACAAAGGTCTGGGCAAATGACAGAGAATCAACAACCTATAAATGAGAGGCCATGCTCTCTATTTATAGTTTCCAGAATATTCGCGGTATGCGGATTGTCTATTCATCCGCGCTGACTTAGCGAAAATAACCCGCAGTCTTTTGTTAATGCGCCGTAATCCGCAGACTTAACTTTCAGCGGATATGTCAAGCCTTTCGAATATACTTCGCGTAACTTCTGTTTTTAGCCCTTAGTAATTAAAACATACATATACAATGCTATGTATATGATCAGTACCCTTATAGTTATAAATAATATAGGATATAAATTTATACCATATTACATTTTGAATCTTTAATATTTGGTTGATCGAAGTTTAAACTCAAGATAATCGCATTATGATTTTCCTAGAAAGCATTATGATTCCACTACCCTAGCATAACGCGGAGCACAAAGATTGCTTTCAGAAGAAATGATATGATATATAACCAAAAACACAAAAACTGAGAAAATATTTTCAATAAAAGGCACCTACAGTGTATCATTTAGAAAAGGAGATTCAGCAGTTAAAACTCATAAGTCAATCAAACAAAAGTGTGGTCAACACACAGGTTACCCTGCTACGGTATCAACGAGCGCCAATTTTGCAATAAGACACCAGAAAGAACTTCACTAATACCATCATCCTAATATGATCATTTTCAACTCAAGATGTCCTTACAGACATTGCAATTTATACTCATCTAATCTTTCCCTCTCAATGCCATAATCAGCATTGGACCTAACAGATCTCATCTTTATGTTTCATCACCCTATGACATCATCAATTCATCATTCATCATCTAAAACATAAATCTCTCTTCAACTACAAAAACCGTAAAAAAGTTAAATTAACAACTGCTTGCAACAAAAGTATCCATATTGATTTATCCAAGTAAACCTTTTAGCTTAAAACGAAACTCATAAACAATAAACATGAATAATGGTGTATCAAACCAACATCACATACGTACCAAGCAAACACACACACACACACACACACACACACACACACACACAAAAATTTAATTAATTAATTAAATACAACACCAACCTTCCAGTTTTAAGCATATCAAGCATATTAGTTTGAAAAACATGATCAAACAGCTTCAACACTAACACCAGTACCACTCGGCGGCATCGCAAATACATCGACAACCCGAACAGCATCAATCCCATCACTTCCATAGGCACTCTAGCTCTCCCTACACAATACACACATTTATACCATCACTTCAACACATACTCTATAACTCCATACATAATTAAAGCCTGAATCTTTCCAAATTGAACAAAAAAATAAACCCTAGACATTAGACTTACCCATGTTTGAGCATTTTTAACAAGGAGATTGAAGAGATATAGACTTGTTCTGAAAGTCGGAAATCTACCGAAGGGTGACGTAATGAGCCGCCGGCACCACCGAACATTCCTGACAATTTCTTCACCGGTGTCTTTTTCCGATTGGAATTTTGATTTCATTTGTAACAACATACAGTAGGTCTTTTCCGATAGGAGTTGCAACAATTGTTTTCATTTACACCCTTAACCTCTCTATTGTATTCCGGTTTGGGCCCCCTTTAGTTTAACACAACCGGGTAATCAAATAAACTTGTGTGAATAGAGTGACCACCTTAATTATGAGATTTTCCTAATCTACGCTTGTGACAAATTAAAAGTATGCTTAGGGTAATTATCTCCATTTAAAGAATACCGCAAAATTACGCACATAGTACATGTGGTTTGCACACTTTTGCAACGGTACACCTAAACTTATTTTTTTCTTGGTTGGTACCTATGGTTTGCAATTGTAACTGGTGTTGTACCTGACTCAAATAGCCGTCAATTTTGTTAGATCTAACCCTCACATGTGCAACTCATGTGAGGGTAATATGGTTAGTTCAGTTAAATGTTTGCTTAATAAAAGGAAGTTACATAATAGAAGTTCGATACAGATATTAAATCGACGAGTCACTCATTCGACAAAAACCCTAATCCCTAAACATAAATAAACCCTAATCGTTTCAAATTCAAAAATCAAATCAAAAATGGCCGATTGCAGGTGTGGAAGAGCTGATGTTCTTCGATGTACGTGGCCCGATATAAATCCTGGTAGACGGTTCTACGGTTGCCCAATTAAGGTATAAATCACCATTGCATAGCTTCAAATGTTTTATTCAATTATGCAACACCCCGTCAAAATCCATTAACGGCGATGTTAACTCTGGTCCCAGTGCTTGGCTTGACTTCTATGTAACAGCAAAGTTATACAGCGGAAGCAAAAAGTACCTGAGAATAAACATGTTTAAAAAGTCAACACTAGGTTGAGTGAGTTCATAGGTTTGTCATAATTAATGATTTTGATAATAGTAATAGATCACAAGATTTCAGTTTCCATAAATATCCTTACACCGCAGTGTAATAAAAAGATTTTACAACCATGGGCACCTGGTAACAGCCTTAACGATAATAATATAATAATGAATACCCCTGATGTCTATAGAGCACCGAATCAAGTGCGAAAAATACCCTCGAAGTACTAAACATCCGTTGACTGCTAGCGCGACTAGCCCGGATGGGGATGTCAAACCCGATAGATCTATCAATAGGATTCGCGCCTACGGTACAGAGACCAATAGATTATGTTACCAAGCTAGGGGAATATTTGTGATTCTAATCCACGTAAAATTAAGTTCAGTACTTGTATCTATTTTGTAAAACAGATATAAAACATTGCATGTATTCTCAGCCCAAAAATATATATAAAAAGGGAACTATGAAAACTCACTATACTATATTTCGTATTTCGTAGTAAATATGTGCATGATGGCACCGAACAAGTGCAGAGTTGTCCTCGGATTCACGAACCTATATCAAGTTTATATATATTAAACACATATACTCGTAATCGAACAAATTATATATATATATATATATATATATATATATATATATATATATATATATATATATATATATATATATATATATATATATATATATATATATATTTATTTATTTATTTATTTATTAGTTATGCCATTTTTATATTAATAACATATAAGTTTCTTATATTCATTTTATATATTCTAAATAGATAAGAATATAAATTTTATTATGTTATGTGTAAATATATTTATATATATATTATTTGTTTGTTAAAATAGTAATTTTAATAATACTAAAATAATATTAGTAATGATAATAACAATAATAATGATAATATTAATATCAATAATAATGATAATAATATTAATGATTCTATTGATGATAATTAAAATGATAGTTTTAATAGTAATGGCAATCTTTATTAAAAGTGATAATTTAATACAATGATAATTTTAATACCTTTAATAATATGAATGATAATAATAATAATAATTTCAATAAAGATGGAAATTTTGATAAAAATGATAAGTTAAAATGATACTTTTAATTATAACCATGTTTTTAATATTAATGTTAATAATAACTTTAATATTAGTAATAATAATATCGATAATTAATAATACTAATGCTAATAATAATAATATTAGTGATGATAATACTAATAAGCTTTTAAATGATAATAATACTTCTTTAACATTAAAGATAATAATGTTAATACTAATGATATTAATAACAATGATAATATAAACTATATTAGTGATACAAATTTTAATGTCCATGTTATTAACAATTAACAATAATGATAATATTTAGTAATACAATAGTACTAGTAAGTAATAATAATAATAATAATAATAATAATAATAATAATAATAATAATAATAATAATAATAATAATAATAATAATAATAATAATAATAAAAATAGAGTTAAGAATTACTTTAGAAGTTTTTCTAAAAAGAATATGCCCAAGACGGGGCTCATACCCGAGACCTCTCGCTAAACCCGAAACACGTTTAACCAATGCTCCATTTCACATTTTCTGATTTAATACCAAGAAAAAAAAATATTACCCGTAATTTTTTTTTTATCATCATCTTCTTCTTCTTCTTAACGAAACTTCAGTCGACCAGAGGGATATCCAAATCAAAACAACAGATTACTAGACTTTATTTAACACTTGGTATTTTAAATTGAACGACCATATGTGTTTAAATTAATAGAAAGCGAAATAAAAAAAATTAAAACAGTTGCTGTTCGTCACACAGCTCAAAACAAAAAAAAAATTGATAAGGAAATTGAGAACGTTTTGATCAAAGGTTACAACACGAATTATTTTTCAAATTACTCCTAGAACCTATTGGAATCATCAATTTAACATGAATCATCAAAAAGAACTCGAATTTCTCGATGAACAAAAGAGTTGACTTTTTGATTTTAAAGTTTGACTCAAGAATTAACAATTAATACGAAGAATTGAGGCTTGAAACTTTACAAAGAGTTGGAGTAGGATATTCCTAACAATCCTACATTAATACATTTTGCAATTTCATTTGATTTCGAGATTTTGATTTAAAAGTGAAATACAGAGGTATACGAGCTGAAGAAGAAAAAAAAATTGTGTTCCTCAATTGTAATTGCAGAAGTCGAATGTTATAGCATTATTGTGATCTAAAATTACAAAATCTTAACCAGTAGAGGACTATAAAATATCACGATTTGATTAGAAAATAAAAATGGCGATAAAAAAAATAAAAAGCAGATCTGATTTAATTAAAATACGTAAAATCATATTTTGATTGATAAAAAAAATTAAAAAGCAGATAAAATAAAAATATATAAAATTGTACATATTTTTTGACTTTTAATTTATTTTTTATTAATATTATTATTAAATATATTAATAAATATATTAATAATAATAATTTGATAATATTATTAATAATAATAAAAGTAATAATAATGATAATAATAATATTATTAATGATAAACAATATTAATATGGCAATATAAATGATAAAAATGATAATTTTATTTATAATTAATAATAATAATAATCATTATAGAATGTTAATAATACTATTAATTGAGACGACCCATCCTAATTCATAAGGACGAATACAATAACATATGATTATATCGCGAGGTACTTGATCTCTATATGATACATTTTACAAACATTGTATTCGTTTTTAAAAAAACAAACTTTCTTTACATCGAAAGTTGACGTCATGCATACCATTTCATAATATATCCAACTATAATTGACTTAATAAAAATCTTGATGAATTCAACGACTCGAATGCAACGTCTTTGAAATATGCTATGAATGAATCCAAGTAATATCTTTAAAATGAGCAAATGCACAGCGGAAGATTTCTTTAATACTTGAGAATAAACATGCTTTCAAGTGTCAACCAAAAGGTTGGTGAGTTCATTAGTTTATCAAAAAAAATCATTTCCAATAATATAATAGACCACAAGATACTCATATTTCGAAAACAATATGTGCAGGTCTGCTCACTGCTGGAAAATCATTCATACGATATATAAACACCTGGTAATCGACCTTAACAAGATGCATATAGAATATCCCCCGCATACAGGCATTCCGCACGGTCATGCAAAAGCATACAAACAGGCCACTCTTTTAAATATGATGGTTGTGTACACCTCACAAACAGATCATATCTTTTAAAGCTGGTGGTTGTATACCTATTTCGAAGTACTAAAGCAGTTCAAATTCTCTGACTGGGGCTTGTGAGTGCCCATAGATCTATCTTTAGTATTCGCGTCAATTAGGAGCTCGGTTTCCTAATTCTTAGATTACCAGACTATAAAGGGGTGATATCCGGTGTACTCGTAACTCAATCGTAGAATGTTTTTAAGTACTTGTGCCTATTTCGTAAAACAGTTATAAAACAGCGCATGTATTCTCAGTCCCAAAAATATATATATATTGCAAAAGCATTTAAAAAGGGAGTAATGAAACTCACAATACGATATTTTGTAGTAAAAATATGCATACGACGATACTGAACAATGTAGGGTTAGCCTCGGATTCACGAACCTATATCATTTATTTTTATATTAACACACGTAATTGAAATTGAACAAATTTATATATATAAATTTATTTAGTCATTTCATTTTTATATTAATAATTTATATGTTTCATCAATAACCTCATTAATTATATTTATTAATATAAAATATTAATATAAAATATTAATATAGTTATGTTAGATGTAGTAGATATAGTTTTATATAACTAATAGTTAATTGATAAAATAATATTATTATTAATGATAATATTGTTCTTATATTAATAATGAAACTAGTAGTAATAAAAATGGTAATAATAAAAATATTGTTAAAAATAATAGTAATAATAATAATAATTATAATATGCATAAATTTTATAATAATAGTAGTAATATTTATAAAAATAATAATAAAAATGATGATAAAAATAGTATTGATAATAATAATGATATTAGTAATAAAGATAACAATAGTAGTAGTAGTAGTAGTAATAATAATAATAATAATAATAATAATAATAATAATAATAATAATAATATTAATAATAATAATAATAATAATAATAATAATAATATTTATATTAATGATGATGATAATAATAATAATAATAATAATAATAATAATAATAATAATAATAATAATAATAGTAATAATAATAATAAAAGTAATAATAATGATATTGGAATTACTACCTTTGAAGAATAAGTTTCCAAAATAAAAATGACCATGCCCAGACTCGAACCCGCGACCTCTCGCCTAACCGCAACACTTCTAACCACTCCTCCGTAACTGCTTTTCTGTTTAAACTACCATTCTAATTTTTTATATATTAATCTCCGTATTCAACTTCATGTTCTAATCACACATTCATCTCTGTCGTAGCAGCCAGCAGGATCCATAAATTGGGTCGACCCAACAAGAAAGACAATTGGGTAACGACCCAACTGCATTTTTTTATAAGCCCAAAATATATTAACCAAGCCCAATAATATGTTTGAGATAAATTGTTCGATGGATATTGCGTTTTTAAATCAACGCAGACACATATGTGGATAGGTTAGATTGATCGACAGTCATCAGGTCATCATCAAACTTCATAACATCATCATCTTCATCGTCCTTGTGATCATCATTGTGATCATATTCATCATCAATAAATCATCGAGTTTATCATCATAATTAATCATAATCATCATGCTCTAATTATCATACAATCCTCTACATCATATAATTATATTAACCGTAATCATCTTCCTCTTATATCATCGCCTATATCGCTATCTATATCTATTCATCATCAAGATTCTCATTATCGTAGCACCACTTAATCATCATACGGTTTGTTCATAACCTATGTCACTACCAACTCTAAACATCATTATTTATCCTAATCATCTATCATTACCTTTCTTATCGATATTTCCTCATCATATATCATAATAGAAAAAATATATCTAAAGTCTATATTGGTTGGCCATCAAGTTGGTAAACTAGATCCACTTGCATATATAAAAAATGCTGTGTAATAATATTATATGTATTCAAGTAGACAACTTTTAGAAAGTGCACCTAACTACTCATTTCACTTTGTTAAAACTATCGAAAGGAGGAATTTAGTTGCAGCAGCAACAGCAACAATTTTAGGTTGCAAGTGTTTTTCGAATGGAGCAGAAGCATGACAGCAGTAGCATTAGGATAACAACCGCAGGTGACGGTTTGTAGTTGTTTATCATGAACGGAATAACAGATGAACAGCATGTTGGATAATGTGATTATGGTGGGCGACTAGGAGAGATAAGAAGAGAGAGAGATGTTTTACGATGGTGATGTGAGTGGTTGATAGATGGGAGAAGAATGGTGATGGTGGCTTGGCTTATAACTTGGTTAAATAAAAAGACCAAAACAAAATGAATATCATAAGTTCGATGGTGGTTATGGTTGTCGATGGGCATAAAGAAAAATGAGGATTTGCAGGAGGTGTTTAAGAGGTGGATAGATGACTAGAATGAATCATAGTCACATCTTAATAATAATAAAACTAAATAAGTGGTGTTGGATTTCGGTTGTGGTATAAATGCAACAGAAAACAGAAACACGAATGATTGAAGTGGGTTTGTTGCAAAGTGGTGATAATGGTTATTCATGTGGTTGTGGTGATGAAGCTTCGGTTGATTAAACCAGGATCATAACGAGGTAGAGAGAGATAGATAGATAATTGTAAGGTGGCGATGTGATAGTTGGTGGCGGATCATGGTGGTAAAAAGGAGTTCGTTGGTGTTGATGGAGTGAGTTGTGGTGGCGTTTAACGATGGGTGGTGGAGACTTGTACTCAAGAAGATGACAACTAAAATGGTTTAGTTTGTGTTCATGTTGCAAACAGAAATAGATAATTGATAGATAGTTAGTGGCTTGATATAATCTCTATGCAACATATATAAGTGTATATATAAGAGGGAAGATATTTAATATATAATATAGTGATATAGTAGTGAATTAGAAATGAAAGAAAGAATCATTTTGGGCGGTAAGGGTGTCGGGTATGAAAAGGAAAGGAAACATAAAAGGTTAATTAGTGATGGTGGGTTATGTAAAAGGAAAAAAAAAATCATTTAGTTTGTGGTTCTTATTATATGATGTATCATGTATCATGTATGATAAGAGAAGAGATAGTGAATTGATTTGAATTTGACAGAATCCGTTGTCCATCAATTTCAAGTGGGGTTTTTATGTTTCAAAATTTACACTAGGGTACATATGTATATATAAATAATTGCACATCACATTTATAAGCATACAAATACAGTAATATATATATATATATATATATATATGTATATATGTATAGAATAAAATCTTAGATCACATAAATGTGCAGGAAGGAATAGTAGCAGCTATGATTTTCTACCGACAGTCTTCATGGACTGTGTATCGTCCACTATTTGAAATCAGTGGCGGATAAAAGTCTTCCAAAAAATTACAAATTTTTACATTAATTATATTTATTTATTTTGGTCATTATGGTATAAAATTCGATCATAAATTATTAAACAAAAATTAACTCACTGTC